>NC_135871.1:10166102-10466102 GCF_031162955.1 Sander vitreus | reverse complement strand
CCATCAGTAGATTCACTTCACCTGCTCATCCTCCCCACTCACCTGTTTTCCATTCCCTCATTAGCTCCCTGGTATATTGACAAGTCACTTCCACTAGCCTTTTGCCAAATTGTCTTTGTGCTTTATGCCTTATCTGCTAGAATTTAGTTTGTTGGTCTACGCCTACCTAGTTTTGACCCAGTTTGTGTATTTTGCCTCAGCCTGACCCCCTTCGGACTGTTGCCTTCCTGGCTCTTTGCATCCTTATTAAGTAAAGACTCTTTGTTTTGGCCTTTGCAATGTGATGGTTCCTTTGTCTCTGAGTTGTGACAGAGGCAAAGAGAGTAATAATTCAAAAACAAATTGCATTAACAACACTCTAACATCTCATAAATTCCCCAGGTGCAATTCTTCAAATTGTGGAAGAGCTTGGCTGAAACAAGTTTAACATCGTCAGTTGGAACGACTCCTTTACCTATGTGGGACGTTATTATTGTGAGTTTGAGAAGCTGGACATAAGTCTGCATGACTTTCTGCGGAGTCTTGAGTTGATGGAGATCTGCTCCATTCTGCAACAGGTTTGTTTTTGTAATACAAGTGAAAACACAAATTGCATTGTAGGCTCAAACAATGGATGTAGGGTTTATCCTTTAAATGCATTACAGTTTTGATAAAAATCCCAGTTGCAACTTCTGTCAAAGTACATCTTATTGCAAGTGTTGATCACGATATTTAAATACTAGTAGTAAAACCCTAAAATAACAAATAGATAGGATAGACATTTGAAGTACAACAGTAAGTTAAGACAAATATTGTCCCTAAACTACAATTGGTTTTTACTGTTCATGATTTTAGTTTACTCTGCTCTGGAGTTTCTGAAGAGCATATGGTTCCTTAATGCAGATCTAAAGCCTGATAACATCATGATGGTGGACCACTAACGGCAGCCATTGAGAGTGAAAGGCATCGACTTCGGCTTAACGTGCATCAAATCTGAGCAATGAACGGGTGCGACTCTTCAGACCCGATGGTACAGGTAAGTAACTTACAGCCTGTCTGGGACAGCTGTGTTATTAACACTATCACAAATGGAACCCTGCACTCTTGCATCTTAAGTTTTAAACTGTATATTTAAGAAACCAGAAGTAAGCAGGTGTTTACTTAATTAGTAAGTCTTTATAACCCCAGTAATGTGTTCTATGTTGCTTGTCTAAGATCTCCAGAGGTCCCGCTAGGAACTCAGCTCAACAGGGCTAGACGCATGGTCTCTGGGCTGCATTGCTGTTGGAATGCTTACTCCGTGTCTCGATCACAAGCGTTTGAGACAGGTTTTTTATTTACATGTCTCCCCCAACAGAGCCGCTCTCATTTTTTATCTATGCAGCTGTCTGCACTGGCTCAGTGGAAGCCTAAGTCTCAGCTCGTCTCAGGGGCGTAAACGCAACCTGAAGCATTTATTTACACTTCAAGTCTCTTTTTTTCCCGTCAATACATCTGTAAAGTCAGGTTGGGTGTGTGTTTGTTTTTATCCAGCGAAGTTTTATCAGCCGAGAAGCGAAAGAACAAAGGCCCTCTGCTCGTGTGTAACGTTACATCCTGGTACGAAACGCAGAAGCATCGTGGCTTCAGGGAGACGTCACTCATGCGACTTTCAAGTGTGTAGTCTTTCTAATTATGTATTTTCAGTCTTATTCTTCAACAATTTCATGACAAATTGACTTTCTTCACTTGCAATATTTTAAATTGACAAACATATGTGTAATACATGGCTCTATTCAAACAGAATCAAATGATTGTCTTCTGAAATAAGGTCCCATGGTGGTCCACCAGAAGGGGAGGGACTTCCCTTCTCTAGACACTCGCCTCAGTTTGAATCCTGTCGGCATGCGGGCGTGACGCTGACGTGACGTTTGCAGTCAAGACGGTGCATATTAGGCATTGCATTGTTCCCTCGCTGTGAATGATGGTGAGTATTTCTCTTAATACACAAAGTACGACAAATGACAACTTCAGTCATGTGTTTAATTTTTTTATTTATTCCAACATTGGGTGAAAATAATTAATTAAAAGAATTTGTGCAAACATCCCATTATTCAACACAACCCTGTGGAGATTTATAGTAATTGTCTGTCATCAAGCTGTGTTTATATCTGTCTTTAGTCAGTCACTGCAATTGGAACAAATTAGCTAACTTAAACATTTCTTCTCTTTAGTCGTCACTTGAAAAGACATTTTAGTTGCACCCCAAGCATGATTGCCAGCCTGAGTGATCTCAAGGTGGAAAACATGTTTTTATAATCTGAACATATCAAGTTCAGATTTTCTCACTGTTTTTTGTTGTATTCAAGGCGTCTCGTAAACTCCCAGGAGAAGATGCAAGTCCTGATGAATATTAACTGGGCGAGCTTGGTCGACAGCTACTGGCCGTGGTTTGGGAAGAACTACACCAAGCCAAATTCTTCAGCATCCATTCATTACAAAGCCTCCTTGTTGGTATATTTGACAAAACCTTAAAGTGTGTGTGCTTATATTCTGTGTATTATCTCTGTGCTGATATGATAGATGTAAGTTTGACTCAGTGACTGGTTGTCTTCCAGTGTGAAAATGTGCGTGGAGCTGATGAGCGTCATGGTGGCTATGGAGATCTTCAACATCGCTGCCAGCCTGGCCTAATCCCCTGACAATTCAAACTATTTTCTGATTGACAAAGAAACCCAGACACCACCCCTGCTAAGAAACAGAGGAATTAATAGCTGGATGCAGCAAAGACGGGTGCGCAAATGAGTCTGCAAAAGTCTCCTCTGTACAAAAGATGAAGCTGATCCATCCATGACCTCAGATGGCAACTTCCCAGCAAAGAAGAGGAGTGTTAAACTGGAAAAAGTGCAGAAGGCTCTAAATAACCTAAAGTTTTCAGTTACTGAATGACAAATGGCTGGACTATTGGGTGGAAGCGTGAACATATTTTTCCTAAAATAGATTTGCGAAATAGCACATTCTACACAGCTAAGTGTATATCAGTTGTATGTGGGTTCAAGTTGTTAAGCTAACTGGCTGTTTATGGACCGATGTTGAGCGTCCGTCGGCCTAGTTTTTGCGCTGTCTGCAACGTCGCTACTCGTCAACCCTCCTCGTCCAACCGGCGTTGGAGATGCTGGGAGAGAAGATGGGTCCAAAAGAAGAGTGATGGCCAAGCTGGATGACGCAGGTGACAGAACAGAGGAAAAGAGAAACTGAAGTAAAAGATCTCAGGACCACTACTGACCAGGAATAGCCTACTCTCCCTCCATGGCTGTGGGACAGAAGCAGCTTGAGCTTTCGTTCCTACATCCTGTCCTAATAAACCAGCTCCCTTTTTGAAAAGTCATGAGTGTATTAAATGAAATTTACGAGTGTAATAACAATGCACGGTGTCATTTGAATAATTTCCTCCTCATATCCTCTTTTAGTTGTGATTCTCATTCTTCACAGGGGAAATAATTGTTCTGTGGGTTTCTCTTTGAATTAAAAAGGCAAAATATTTAAAAAGGTATCTGCGGAAGTAAAGTATTGACCAATTTCGTATGTATCAAGTAATGGAGCAATAAATCCCTGTTTAGAAGTAATTAAGTTTAACAAAAAATGCATGCTAATGCAAACCCAGAACTCCAATATAAAATACCTTATTAGTATTTTTGGCAAGATCATCCCAGCATTTTGTGAACGCAGTTCTTTGTACTCTACATGCAATTTTAGTTGGGCTGTGTGGTCCTAATTCAGACATTACATAGTGTTTCTAAACTGGGCTGTGCTCTCCTGCGGCGAGTGGCCTTTCAGTCACAGTGCCATTACTGGAGGAGAGCAGGCTTTGACTGACTGATTTTGTGTGTTTTCCCCCAGAGCAAAAAGTGCACCAGTCTTCACAGCTCTGTCGTTTCCTCTCAATTGATCAGCAGTTAGACCATGTCTGTCCATATGAAAGGTCACAGGCTCTTTGTCTCCGGTGACAATGTGGATACTAGTAGCGGCTTACATACATAACATTGGTCTGTAATGCTCTGGGTGTTCAACTACAGCACTATAGAGGGCAACTTAGGGACTGAGCAGGACTTTGAATCATGTCACCTCTGACTTATAAAAAGCAAATGGCTCCATTGAGGAAAGAAATACAGAGTTCATTTTATCCCTACCTTGTACTAAAGTTGATGAAATTACTCTGTCCCCTTCACTTGGCAGCAAGAATCAAGTATTAATTACAATTAATCAAACTTTGCAGATTATAGAGGAATGTGGAAAGGATCAATTATTGGACGAGTGCACACCAACTGCTCGCTGGCTTCATTTAAGGCATGTTGGTGCTTTTAAAGTGCTGAGCGGTCTTTTGCTGAGGTTGAAATTTCAGAGTATTAGCAAGTTATTAACTTCCCCTAATAGGAAAATCCTGCTCTTGGAATGCAAACGAGGTGAGAGAGCAGTTAGGTGACAGTGAAAATGTCGCTCAGGTGCTCATGGGATAATAATGTGTTCGTTCATGCACAGTCTGCGTCCTTAAGCGCCGGTCTAAAATGTACATGTCAAAAGTCCATCCAGAGTTTTCTTTAAGTGTCTAGTCATGAAATTGAATGCCACGGGTCATAAAGCCTTGTTATTTATCGGAGAAACCACCAAGGGATTCCCGTTTGTGACGGTAATGTGAGGTTCTGTTGATGAGGATAGCCATTTAATGATCATTGCTGGCTCATCGGGGTTGGGTCATCTTTATTCATGTCTTTATTGATTTTATAGGGATGATTTTGTAATTGTGAAACATGCAGCGTCGGGTGCATAAATCACTTTCCTCGACACAAAAGATGGTAACCTAACCATTATGGCTTTATTGGGTATTTAGAGAAACCCTGTTGTCTTCACTGTTGTTCTTACAATATTTTATACAAAAAAAAAATCCTACCATGAGGTTTATTTCTCTACATGCCACACTGCAGAGCTAGGTCTTACATTTTGTAAAATTTCCTTTTTTGTGGTCCTTCATGTCATTGTTATTGGAAATGTATGCTTTTTAGCCATGCGCACAGCTTAACATCTTGCACCATCATCAGGTCAAAATTTGTATTTAATTAATGACCCATATTAACTTTAAAACTAAGGATACACGCTAAGATGGTGAACATAGTAAACATTCTACCAGCTCAACATCAGCATTGTCATTATTGGCATGTTGCATGTTAATGTTAATTTACAGAGCCACTAGAATGGTTGTAGAGTATAGGCTCTGACCCAAGCATTTGTTGGCTTATTTTAATTTTATTTTTAAACAATGGCTGAAGAAAAGCAACTTACTCTTTGGGACCACAAGTGTTAATTTCAAATGTTAACATTAACTTTGTAGGAAGGAAGTGGACACTGTTTGTCTCTGGCCATACAACTAGCTAACAGAGTTAGCTAATGCGCTAAGAGAGATACAAGAGAAATCGCCTACTTCTAGTTCCCCAATTTCTGATGAGGTGGACATGACAAACTTTACCTACCACAGACAATACTTTATTGAACCCTACCTTATATGAAGTGTGCGCTTCAAACACAAAATTTTTTGATGATAGCATTTGTCTAATCCTGAATCCAATTTGTCGAACATTGTCAAAGCGTATTTTGGCCCTTCTGGTATTCCCTGAAGCTGTTTCTCTCCAGCTGCAAACACAGGCCCAACTGGCACTCCTCACACTGCCAGGGAGTGCTCCTTTTGCTTTTGTCACTCTGGATTACTTTCTTGACATCACCTCTTACAAAAAAATGGTCAGTTGTCAAAACTGTCGATAAACTCTCCAAAGAAAATCGTTTTCCGTCATAATTTCTCTTCCTACTACAACTGTTTGCTTCTCTCTCGTAACGTGCGCTCTTCTTTCTTCCTACTTTTAAATTTCTCAGCGCTGGTAAATGGAAACCACTGCAGCCAGTGATACTGCTCCTACTGTCTGCTTCAGGAACCGTTGAATTTCTTTGATGGGACAAACGGTCTAGGAATTACCGTTAAATGAACCGCACACACAAATTCATGTTGTTGCCGACATGATAGAAATCGAAGTCACGTTCTGCGCAGGGCTGCTCAATTATGGAAATAAATCATAATCACAATTTGGTCAATATTGAAATCACGATTATTTAACACGATTACTCATTGACTTTTGGAAAGATGTTGCAATTATTGAACTTAAAACAGTTTTAAAAGAAAGTTAAACAAATCAACAGTGAAAACACCTAGAACTGTGAAATTTCCCTAAATACTTTTCTCATGGGCGCCAGGGTAGCACACCTGGTGGAACGCGCGTATGTACAGTATAGAGGTTTGATCCTCGACGCAGCGGCCGCGGGTTCAACTCTGACCTGTGGCCCTTTGCTGCATGTCATTCCCCCTCTCTCACCCCTTTCAGGTCTTCAGCTGTCCTATAAAAAAAAATTAAAGGCCTAAAAAAATACTTTTCCCATTCAGAACACAAAACAATAAGCATTCTACTTGCAAAAGATAATGTGCAAAATAATCTTTACACTCTATTATTCGTTTTTTGTGATCATTAGGAGCTGAAATCGTAATCGCAATAAAAATTTTGATTCATTGCACAGCCCTAGTTCTACGTCATTCTTAGGTACGAAAGTTAAATAATAATCTTTTTCTTAACCTAATCAAACTGCGACTGTTTCAACAACTTTAACCACGTGTTTGGTTTAAAACTAATGTTACGTTTAGGTATGAGGACATTTTGATCTGCCGCCACCGGTAGGGTACCTAATTTAGGAAACGCTTCTGTGGATCGTACATGGATTTGAGGGTAGAAACATAGAACCTATGTGGTTTTGTGTGAGTGTATGTGTGCAAATACAGCCATGTAACAGCTGATTACAAACGTGGAAGCACTGGATTACAGTACACTATCCAAAAACTATGACCTTGTTATATTGAAAACAATCAGAAGTTCCATGACACTAAGCCAAATCAATTAGGCAATTAAAGCTGTGACTGCAATCTTACCAAATTTGGCTGCACAGCAGAGAGAAGCAGAGACAGTAATTAACTGGAGTAACACATTGTTCAGACCTGATGCCGTACGTGTCAATGAGTGTCTTTTTTACATTCTGTGTCAAACGTGTCAAATTTCTGTTGTGAAATGAGGTGTGTGACAAGAACAAAGTGAGTGAGGTACAGAACAAACACATACACACATACGCAGACACACAATACAGATGGAAAAGGGGGTGGCATCAATTAGCAGACATGTTCCACTCTGCGTGTTGCCATGTTTTTTGTAGCGTGTGGCGGAGTGCTCGCCATGCATCGGTTGCCCCATTACCACACCTCTCGGAAATGTCATTAGAATCACTGACCTTTCAAACAATAACCAGCATGCTCCAACACAATACATTAGCTATATTGTATGTTTATCACCTTTTGTTCCTGCTTTAGTTGGAAACTAGGGTTTGGCTTTGACAATCAAGGCTTAAAAAAAGAAAACAGAAGACACAGAACAGACAAATCTTTACCAATTCTGATGTCAAGAGGCCGCAGCACATTTTCAGCCGTCATTTCCCCCTGGGTCAGTTAAGGAGTGTCCTCACCCTCAGCTGAACCTTCAACCTGCATGACATCGACGTCTATTGTCTATCGTCACTGTCTCTCCTCACTGCCGCTGGGACTGTTTCTCACAATATATGAGCAGTAATAGTACCCATTCAAACTGGTCAAGAATACTGATTGGTAAGTAATCAGGTCACTACTTCAGAGGCATGCTGGGTCAAACTTTGACAGAGGGTGGCAGACCTCTTGAGCCTTCATAATGGCATGGAATTTCCACCTCTTCAAAGTTGGGTTTTAAAATCACATATATATGTATATATCTGTACGTTCTGGTATTTTCTTGTGCCTCATTGAAGTTTTATCAGGCCTACTGTATACTCAGGCAAATATTAAAAACCCAAGACACCAGTATTTAACCCATTACATCAAATGGAAAATTCCAGTAGTCTTGTTTATAATTTTAATAAACGTTTTCTGTGTTTCAGCCTTAAATTATGTTATATCTTTGAAAATGTTAGGACTGCAATAATATATGAAATAAAATGGTTAGAGAACGGGGATTCATCCTCGAACTTGGGGACACAAATTTGTGGTAAATATTCAAAATGCAAGGACTTCCCACGGACTTCACGTGACCTAAGAACAGGACCTTACGTGATAACAGGTGGCCAAAAAATGGGGGGAAGTTATTAATACCTACAAAATGTAAACGCTCATCATTCTTATCAGTCAAGCTGTATTTTGTGTTAGTGCTGATTAGCTAGTATTAGCATGCCCACACGCTAACAAAGATGGTGAACATTATACCTGGTAAACATCAGCATGTTAGTATGCTGACATCAGCTTTAGCTCTGCTGTGCCTTAATACAGCTTCACAGAGCTGCTAACATGGCAGTATACTCTTAAGTATATGTACTTTGCACCCTCAAATCCATTGTTGTCAATGTAGGCATGTGGAGCATAGACTGTATTAAATGAAGCAAAAATATCGTAATTGTAATTTTTGGTGCCAGAGTCTGCGCAGTAGTGATTGGATGGTGGAGCTGTGGTATCGAAGTAAATAAACCCTCTCGACCAATTGCGAGTCAATCACAGCTGTAAATCATGGCATCTGTTTTGTATTTTTGCCGAGATTTGAAGGAGACTTGAACGAGCTAATGGAATAACATTTCACTAGAATTGAATCTCATACGATTTCATGTGGAAAATAAAATTGGATTGATTCACTCTGTTTTTATAGAATCAAATAACTATTTAAAACCACACTTAAACACATACATCGGCATGATCAGAATGACCTAAAGTGACAAAAACAGCTTTTGGAATATTTATTTATTTTGACCTATGTCCAATTCGCTAACATGGAGGGGTGGTGTTTATTACCTATAGCCAGCCACCAGGGTCAGCCATCATGATGTTTTGGCTTCACTTTTGGGGAGCTCTCAAGCTATCTTTATACTGTCTACTATGGCACAGAGGCATGCTCAAAAGCGATTAGTCTATTTGTTAGGGCGCAATGGGTTTACTCTGAGATAAACACAGTTCAACTTGGAATGCAGCAGCATGCACCACATGTCACGTGACGAAGAACAACCATATACAGCTGGCAGATATGTTTCAGTTTTGCAGTCTACTATGGAACTATGGAAAAGAAGTTGATTGTTTTAATGCAGGGCTAAGCCTGAAAAAGATCAGCTCCAAACTCACGATTCTTCTAAGCAGGCTGCTATTTTATGTTAAAGTGGCTATATGTAACTTTCAGTTTGTGTTGATTCCAGTGGCCCCTTTGGACAAAAGCGACAGTGTTTTTACCACACCTGCTGTCGTAAAGGTCTTTTCTTTACGGTGCTGTAGTGCTCACTGTATATTACTGAGTTAGAGTTACCGGGAGGTCATATAGTTGCAATGAATATTTTGCTCAGACAGAAAATCATTCATTTACAATAAGATAAAAAGTTACAGATGCATCGTTGCATTTCAAGTGTTGCATACGGTACCCTAGCCTACTTTGGATGTCTCATGAGCTAAACCGGGTAACGTTACCACTGTCACTGTGTCCAAGCCAAAGCATTAAGAGTTTGTTGTAGTAACCAACGTAATAATAACTTCAGTTTATTATAGTGCATTTCATGAAACCCAAGGACGCTTTACACAACTATAGGGGGACAAGGGAAAAGAAAATAGTAGGCCAACACAAACACGGACTAAAAGAAATAAAACGTCCGCGCTAAATGGATGGGGATTTAATGTCGGCTACTGACGTACAACCACATTGCGCAATCTAAAGTTATTTCATGAATGAAATAGACATATAACATATATAACATATATAATTTATAACATACCTGAAGGCCAATTTGGGGTGAGTTTTGAATCATTTACAATCCCGTAATTGTCTCCATCTGTTGAAAGCCCGACCGAGCTGTGACTCTGGTTTTAACACTTCGTCTTTCACTTTTACCTTTTAGCTTTTAGTCATGTTTAATTTCCTTTTTTTCTGTGATGGCCCTGTCCCAGTATCAGCCATAACTACAGCAGATAACTTCTAAAATAAAGTTAAAATACAATTAGGCCTATATCAAGAAATCTCCTGCCACCCTTTACCAGGTTGGATATGCTAACACAGGCTTTTCCGGTGTTACACCGTAATCTGTGACCCTTCAGAATGTGTGACGGCAGTCTACCTTCCCGAAAATCGTTTTGTGACTTTGCGCAAAAAATCTGACCCGGGCAGAGGCATTAATAATAACTATATAAAAAATAGCGTTCTTTTCACTGTAAGTCTCGTTTGCTGGTACAGGTCATTTAAGATCATCAGATGAAAAATTACACACTTTCAGAAACATTTAAAAGTAACATGGCATTAGCTGGTTATGGTCACATTCAAGCCTTGGAATCAAAAGAACACATTGACTTACTGTATTTTTATCATCTTTGTAATCTTCAAGGTAATCGCACCTTGTGTTTATTTAAAACGTGAAGAATGAGAACCAGCGTTCTGTAGGTGAGCACAGGGACACTAAATGTGTGTGTCCATATCAATTATCTTATTCCACAGTTTTTCATCTGGCACTAATCTCTTCAGTGGTTTCATCCCACAGCAAACACGATTCCCTACTTAGCACCTCTAGACGACCAGAATTTCTTTTACTCAGATAGCTGCACAAGTAACTTATCTCAAAGACAACTGGCACTGTGTAGCTCCATCTTTAATATGGCACTCTGAATTTGCCAAAAGTAGATAAAGCGATAATGATGGTCTGTCCTGGTGTTAAAAGCACATTTCACCCATTGATCAATTTGTAGATTGGCTTGTAATTTCCCCTCTTAGCATGAGAAAAACGTGTGAAACAGAAGGGAGAGTATTCTGAATTGCTTCAGCTGGCTTCCTCCAGTGGCTCAGACGGCACTGATGCGTCCCTAATTGATTTCCATGGCACCCTCAGATGAGCTGCAAGAAAAGATCAGAAATAGTACGCTGTGTTCCCACTAATAAAGGTTACAATGATCAGGGACTGTGCTAAGTTGACCTCTATTCTCCTTCACATCTAATTAATCATACCAAATAAGTCAGTGAAAATGTTAATTATTGTTAGCATTTATAAAGTGTCCTCATATATGCTTTGGTACAAGAGTGAAAATTGGGCTTTGATGGATGCTGAAATGAATAATGAGAGAGAATATAGCCTTGTAATTTGCATGTCTTCAGGTTTTAAAACGCCTCAAGGCTGACTGATTGCACTCAGCGGCTGAATCATCCCGCTATCATCTTCACCAATAACAGATGACAACAAGCAAGTCATAACTGGATTCATAGGCAAGTTTGTTTAAGGACAGATTTAAAAAAGAGTAATAATAAATGAAAGATGCTACCTGTAGCCTTATTTGACAGGCCTCTTAACCACCCAACTTTTTACTTCAGCCAGGGGACTAAAAACCAAACTCCTGGGTGGATCTGAGTTGTCTTTTCCGCTTTACCTCTCAACAGTGTCATGCACACAGCATTTATCTTCATGTAGTGAACCCAACAGCAAAGGATTTAGGAGGGCTACTCTCGATCCGTCATACTGCCAGAATCTCTTCTTGAATATTAAAAAGGCTATATCCTTGATCAAATAGCTTTGGCTTTGAAGACTTGCCAATATTGAAGCACACAGAATGGATATTGTGATAAAGTCTACATCACCATGGTTGAAGGAAGTAGATGGACATATTACAAAAATAAAAGATATGGTTAAGCTTCCAACATGGTCGCTGCACATTTGCAGGATTGTAAAAGAGGCAGAAAAAGCGGCCCCTTCTTTGCAATCAAAAGGAAATGAGGATTCATCACTGACAGCTATTTTATCATCTGGTTATATCTAATCTTCATACCTACTTTGGAACATCAATAAACACATTAGTATGTTGTTGCCAATCGATGAGCGCTGACAGACGAAACCTTTTTGCCACGGCTGCCGTATCAACAAGATTCCCGAAGATCGCTGCAAATTAAACCTCTGAACTCTTCACCCTGCATTCAGCATGGTTCCAACATTTATCAAACAGTCATAGCTCTGCGAAGCTATTTGTATCAGCACAAGACCTACAATCAATTCTTAGCACTGAGAGAGGTTAACCATCTGGAGGGCTGTCAATAACTATTTAAGATTCACACTAGATTTCCCATGCGTGAATCGACCTCCTGTACCCCGAGTCGGCTGCAAGATACAGTGGTAGTGATAGCTGATGATGTACTCCTCCACTATGGGCTCGGTCTGATTTACATGTCTGTGGTCGCAGACTTGACTTAGTCTCACCGCCGGCCGTTTATTTACTTAAGATACTCCAACTACTCAGCATCCACACTCCCATGCAAATGGTGAGAAATAGTCTCTTAATCTTCACGAGGTTGTAGTTAGTGGTGGTGTTATACTGGACTGAATTATATTGAAATATGTTTCTAATATTCTTCTCGCGTCATGTTTGTAAATGTGGTGGGCAAAACATCTCTCATTATAATGCTGTTCAGGTCAACACCACAGCAACATTTGCTGCCAACCATAATACACAGTATGATGAAGTTAGCAAACTTGAGTGAACACTTTTAAAAACGTAGTTCTGAGTAAGCGTAGCTGGTCCGTGTTGTGTTTATTTTCTTCAAAGCTTTACTTTCCATTTACTTTCCATCACCTGGAACAGCCTGTGGTCAGGGGATCACCAAAGTTATTACAATTCACCCTGAGGGGGACATGAATGTGTGTACCAAATGTAATGGCAATCAATCCAATAGTTATTTCGGATAGATATTTCAGACTGGACCACAGTGGTGTATCAACACTGCAATCTTGAAAGCTGCGCTGATAACATGGCTAAAAATAGATCTATGGCAACCAGACCTGCATTATACAGTACAGTGTTATGCACCTGCTAACATCATTTCTGTGTCAAAGAAAAATAAAACGCCCTGATCCAGACAATAGACCACAATATGATCCAGACAATGAACAGTTACACAGAGAAATCTTTGGGTTTAAGCCACAGTATACTGTATTGTACTACAGCCATCTCCATCTGGTAAACTAAACTAAAAGAAGTTAACAATGCAACTGGGTGCCAGTTTTATGGTTGCTAGTGGCTGGCAATTTGACAGGTGAGCATGTTAAATTCATGTAATGAAGTTAATGAATTACAACCCAGTCTCACGACAGTTTGTGAAATGGTCACGTTATTTAATCTATTGATTCGTGTTCACGGAGACGTTTTTCTCGTTTTTTTCGTGGTGGCCAGCACGAAAATGTAAAGTAATGTATTTCAATGGGAAGCATATTTCGTGATCACAGCACGAATACGGTAGACTAGTATGAAAACGCCGAAAATCCGCGTAGTCGTTGGTTTCGGGTGTCGTCGCTGAGTCAAACAATCCCCAGGACTATTGTCGCGAGTCCCGCGGGATCGCGTCCCGCGTGTGGCGTTTTGTTTCCCCGTTGTCTTCCTAATCACAACCGTCCCGTTATTGTCGCGCGTCCCCCAGCGGCCGTCTCCCGGCGTGTGAGGCGTCCTTTCCCCGTTGTGTTTTTTCCTAAACCCAACCTCCGCCATCCCGTTATTGTCGGGCGTCCCCCGCGTCCGTCTCCCGCCGTGTGAGGCGTCCTTTCCCCATTGTGTTTTTCCTAAACCCAACCTCTGAATAGATGGTTCCCATTTCATGCTGGCCACCACGAAAAAAACGAGATAAACGTGTTGTTGTACACGAATCAATAGATTAAAAATAACGTGACAATTACACGAACGAATCAATAGATTAAAAATAACAATTACACAAACTGCCATGAGACCGTGTTGTGAATTAACTTAGGTTCGGGAGCAGGGCCACGCCTCAAGCACACCTCTAATCACTGACCAGCCTTTATATTCCAAGCCAACCCACTCAGTGCGGTTTGTCTTCGCATTCTCGACCCACCCTTCCTTCCCATTTGGGACTTCCCGCCTACCTCATCCCTTCATCCATTCACCCTCATCCCTTCTATCCTCTTTCCTTCCTACTCAGTCCAGTGCATTCCTCTCTCATTTGTCATTCTAGGTAACGTCCGAGGGGGGGGGGGTTACTATCCAGTTCTAAGACTGGATAGTGACATATAATAGCACAGAATCAATTTTAGAGTTTTGGATGTGCTGTAATGACACATACTCTACCTACTGACTGGTTGAAAGGCCTTTCTTTAGGCTGATTTATTGTGATCGCAGTAAAAGATTTGTTGCCAGTTAAATGTACAATGAAACTTTTTTTTTGTTTCTTGTTGAGCGGGTTCCAATACTACACCGAAAATCTCTAAGGGATCGTTACCCTCCTTTTTCCCTGGGAGATCATGTCTAAATCAAATTTAACAAGGCCTGCTCTTTTGAGCCTAACTTTTAATTAGTAGGAGGGTCAGTCTGGCTGTCGAGACTGACTCTCTATGATGATAAGCCCTCAAACACAAGGCTGTATCGTTATTATTTTGTGTGAAGTTCCTACCTTCCTCTGCAGGTCTTTTTTTTTGGGGGGGGGATCTGTACGCTTCAGAGTTGTGCGGTTTAGAGGCGGAGCGAGTCTCTAGAGACATACGGTGTGTGTCTTCAATGCAGATTCCATTTGTTTGTGCGATTCCTTTAAGACGGACACTGTCAGAGAGTCTATATGTACGTATGAATGTGTTAAATAAAGGTGGCTGAGACTGGGAAAGCGGTGAGGGGATTTAGATGAAAGAGACAGAGGTGTCCTAGTCATCACCTTTGCAGCACACTGCATATTTCCAGCCCCATGCTCTCTATTAATTTTATGCTACCTGTATTTTGAGAAGCTCTATAAATATGCAAAACAGCCAGATGATAAAATTCCTATCTCAGGAATTGCAAGGTAAGAGGAACTATTGAGTCAACCTGAGATGAAGACAAACCCTGATGGCTTTCCTAATCGACCACAGGAGGACGGCCGGGAATCACCTCTAGCGTTGTAGCTTCAGCCAGAGGGAGCGAACCGGAGCTTTTAGCTTAACAGTGTTATACCAGATGACATGGACTACCTTAATACCAGCATGACATTCTCATCCATCCTATTACACTGTGTGCAGTGTTTGAGATAGGCAGGCCGTGTTTCATACAAATGTTCTCTCTTTTCCCTCTTTCGATATTCAGTGTATAACACCCTCTGTAATGCCCCTTTGCTATTTAAGAAGTCTGCAGAACAGCACTTAGATAAATATGCAGCTTTCAGTTGTAGTTTCCCATTCCATAAGGAGGAATATAACCATTACATGACATATTTCTACTCCCAAAAGAGAATAATATTTCTAATACAATTGCAGCTCTGCTTCCTCTTCTGTAGAAATATTTGAGTAAAGATTCTCGCCCTCTGTGCATTACACTATGACCGAAACTATTCTACAAAATGAACTCACTGAACTTTGATTTAACCTCTTTTTTTCTGAGGTTTTTCAAAATAAAAAGAATAGTTTTTTTTTGTGCCCAGGCGGGAAGATTATTCTTAAGGCTGTATGTTAGTTTCTTTGGTTGCATAAATTAATTATACACCAACGCTAATTTCAGCAGCATTGCAGCGAATCCTCCTAAGGCGGGCACCTCTCTTTCCATCCAGTCAGCGGAAAGCACATCAGAGTTGCTTCCCAGACTCAACTTCACAGCGCATGAAGCCACAAATGTGCGACAATAACTTGACGAAAAAAAGCCTACATGTTTAAATCAAGTGGGACTTGTGTGAAAATGAATATCTCACTCTCGCTAAACGCCTCCAACCCTCACCCTCATGATGCTTCACATGTCGTCCGTGCTTCTTTTTTCCACACACCCTGAGGGCCGGGCTGTACGCCGCTCAGCATTTCCTGCGGGGATTAATATGGAACCTAATATGGTGATTGCAGCAGGGAATTAATACAAAGGCTGCATAAGCTTGCTAATACAAAGTGCAGGTATACTAATCTCCATCTGCCATGAAGCACAGTGGTGTCTGCCTTGAATTGGCCTGTGTGAGTCATCGTGGTACTCGTAAAATTGTGGATTACACTCAAGAGGGTTGTGTAACATCCCTGCAGTCACCATATGAAGACATATAGGGCATAGTGTTGTGCACATAGATGTTGATAATGAAGCCATTGAGTTTCACAAGTTACTTTTATGTAATAATCTGTGAGCAATTAATTATCACTTCTAATTGAAATTGAATTTACCGGTACATTTGATTTGAACTTTACAAACTCATTAATGAGTTCTATAGCAATCTGTTGTTGTGATAACTATGTGCATGTACTCTACTGAATCTTAATTATTCTCTCAGTCCCCAGCTCAATTCTTTGGTCACAACATGTTTAATGAAACAGCATAATGCAGGAATTTCCAGTTAATAAAGCACAATACGAGGTTTCAAAGTCTCTGTTTCAGTTTGCTGAAAACACAGAGGGCACAACGTAACCCAGAAAAGTGCTGTCTTTTTCTGCCTATTAACAATGTGCTGTGCTTTTGTTTTTAGAATTGTACCCAGTCTCACCCAGATGCACCCAGATATGCATAACAGTGACTACAACAAAGCGTCTATTAAAAATTTAATTCATGAAGCTTTGATTTGCCGTTTCCCTCAAATGCAAATCAAATGTCTTTTTTTTTACTGTGTAGAAGCTTTTGAAAGTGCACTTGTTTTAGACAGCGACTGTATTTAAAATGTTCAAGACTTGTGCTGGGATGAATTAATTATCTCCCATCATTCCACCTTCTGGCGTCAGAAACCCCTGCAGCGTCAAGTCATTTTCCTCTTAAAGAAAAGTGATGCTCTTTACACGTACTTGTGGCATTCAGTACAATGGGGCATTTTAGTTGAATGTCATCTTTCACTTGATTTCTGCTGGTGGTCGCAAATTCATTTCTTTTGATTTTAATCCATGTCTGACTTTGCTAGATCAATTCAGCTACACTCGCCTTCTCTGATTAAAAAAAAAGTGTATTGCCCTGCCTGAAGTGACAGCTTCATGGATTTAGATAGTAAACAATGCATGCCCCGGCATGGACGTTGAAATTGCATCTCAATTAAATTATTGCCAGCAATTTTTGCTGTCATTTTAAATTCCCTCAGTTACAGCACTGATGATAGAGGCGGGAGAGAAGAAACCATCTGTAAAGTCATATCATTTTTTTTAGCATTAGATGTGCTTGTTTGCTCGATATGACAGGCCATTTATTATATGATATTATATATATTTATATATAATATGATTCTGCAGACTGTCACTCTTTGCGTCTGGTATTTAGAATCAAAGGACTTGCAGATTGTGCATAGTTTTTACCAATATTTGAGAAAATGTAACAGATTTCATACTTAGAGGTGATTTGAAAATCATTCTCTTTGTTGATAAAAGACAGTACAACTAGTAATATTTCTGTGTTTAATATGCTTATATACATACTTATACTGTATAAACAGTTGTACATCATCATTTATTGGGCTAACAAATTAACCCAAGACCACAAAGAAATATATACTCATACTTTTTCACCTCGCATTGGACTACTGTCCATTGCTGGAGGAGGAGAAAATATGGTGGTATGATCATAATGGACAATTTACTTGTCAGGCTGCACCCTCTCTGCGGTCTCCATAAGTCAACCTGAGAAATTATCTTTACTCTTCAAACACAACTACACCACTACCGTACAGTACATACCAATTTAAATTCTACACGAGTTTTCTCTTTGTACCAAATATGCATAAAGAAGACACTTTTATCCTCTGAGAGGACAATGAAGCCCCTTTGTTGCATAAAGTTTTAAAGGAGAGAGAGAGCGAGAGAGAGAGACCGACTGGAAACCATTAACCAGGGCAATGTAGAGGTTTAAGCTCCCAACACATACCCCAAGACATTTACTTGATTTACTTGAATAGCCACAAGAGATCATTTGTGCAAACATGCTCTGTTTTCTGTTTTAAAATAAACATTTAATTACTTTTAAGTATTTTGTAATATGTATTTTGCTGGACAGATTTTACATTTGTATTTGTGTATTTTCAACACTTAAAACATATTGTTTAATATGTAATTTTATTCTCAAATAAGACACATTTTATCCCCAGGTTTAAACTGCAGAAGAAACTGTACAACAATTAGCCTTGTAGCCTTTAGCAAGTGAATCATGTGACATGTCTTATTGTCATCTGAACTGTTCAGTTCCCCCAGTTGCATTTTAATTGGCTGTTCACTGAGTCAGTCAATAGCCGCTTTGACTGACAGAAACCACCCAGCATGCACCCCTGAATTCATAGCCTCCCACCTCCAACGTATCCTGATTGGCCACTTGAAAACATTCACGTGGGATATTAAAATGTGATAACATCAGTTTGTATAGAATGTATTTTTGTATTCTCAAATTACCAATCCTCCAAACTGTCGACATAGGTAATTTATTTCTGTCCTCTAATACGACCCACGGGAGCATTTGATAAACTAGCACCCTTAGCGGTGGCAAGACATACGACCCACAGGAGTGTTTTCCATCCTCATAGACCAGATAAAGTAATGGTCGAAGTTTTAAATACGTAATTAACGTTATGAAATGATCACAGTTTGGTTCGGTTTAAGCACTAAAACTACTTACTTAAGTAAGTTTTAGAAAGGTTGTGGTTTGGGTAGTCTTGCATTGCCAGACCTTCCTCCACGGCGCTGTGGAGGAGGGTCATGGGTAAAAGTCCAGTGTTTTTTTGACCCATTCACCACCCCAACATTATGAGGAACTTGGCACTTACCCACTGATAGTACCAGCTCTACTCAGCCGCAGTGCCCCATCCTCCTTTTTCCATTGCAGATTTAGTACCGCATCATGCGTGAGGCGAGCGTGGCTGGTCGTGGCTCAGGAAACTGCCATGATAACGCGACACACACACAGAACGTCCAAGGTGTGTTGTTTTTTATTCTCGGCATGTGGCTGTTGCCACAGCCAGAACACACATTTTGTTCAAAAGAAGCCAAAGGCAGCAACAAAAACACCGCTGGCTAAACTATTTAAAAATGGCGGGTTTGTTCAGGACAGCCCCCGTCTGTCGCTAGCCATGATGACGCAGTGATTAGTGACGATTCTCTCCGACCAGTCGGTAGTCTGGTTTTCACGTCACCTTTTGGTATCGCCTCAGCTTGCTTGGAACCTCGATGGATGTGATACTAAAAAAAGTACTTCTTTTCATAATGGAAAACCAAAAAAGGCGAGTAGAGTCGAGGCGAGTCCAGCAGGTACCATGTAATGGAAAAACGCCATTATACTTTGCACTTTACTGGCTGCTTTGCACCGGTCATAACAACTACAGCCACTAGAGGGCGTCACCACTATAAACGTAAATATTTGTTGTAATTGCTGCTTGAACAAGCGTTTTTCAGGGGAGGATGGTCTCCAAATTACAAATTACTTATATTCCAATTAAATGCATTTTCTCATACCAGTATTTTATTTTGATATATTTGATGAATGAGACAAGATCTGATGTCTGACTACAGACAGAAAAACACCTTAGAAGACTTCGCTGTTTAGTGAGACGGGGGAGCAGATGTTTAATCAGTACTCAAGGGACATCAACTCCTGTTAGTCTGAACAGATGAGAAAATTGGCAACAGGTTATTTAGACGTACCAATTGATGAATTTAATTAATTCACAAGAGAAGAAGACCAATTAGTATCATTAGTGCCCTCTGTCACTTAGTTAATATTCTAATCCTTTTTGAATTTGTAAAGTGAAGAAACAAACATAAAGGGCTTCTCTTTTTTTTAAAGAGCAGGACAGAGAGGATTGAAATAGTGCTGCCTCTCAGAAATGTAACAAAGCAGACTTTCCTTTATAGAATTAAAGAAATGATAAGTTAACACCTAGTAAGTAGCTGAGAATTATATTTGCTTTTTGTTATTGTAAGTGAATTTTCTGCACAGTTTCTGTTGAGCTAAACACTGTACTGTAGATACAAAGAACACAATAGTCTGCGTAGGAGCAGGTAGGAATGTTACATTCTTGGTGAGGTTGGTGGATTTTAGAAGACTTTGTGTTTCTGTCTCTTCTTGAACAAAAAGCTATTGTCTCTAGATTCATGGATAAAATTGGGCCTGTTGACTGTAACCAGACCGCAGAGCAGTTTTATCTGCAGCCTGTCTTGGATTGGCTCATTAACAGAAGACACAAGCTGCTTTTTTCGCCTGAGCAGATATCTTTATCTTGGCTGTGTGGTTTGTTTGTTTACTTGTATTCATTGATTTAATCCTGAGAGTAGATAGCAAAGAGCCTGCGTGAATGTTCACGGCCTGGATTATTTTCCTCATTTGAACTCTCTAACATATTCACTGTTACCATTTTGAGCGCTGCACAGAAAAACCAAACTCCTCAGAAGAAAGCCTGGGAATGAAAGACTCTTCGCTCTTCTTATCAAATGAATGGCAGTTTTAATCTTCTATGTGTGACGATTAAGGAATCACATAACATTTTTATGAATTCTGCATACATGCTTTCTGTGTTGCAGAGAAGGCCCTGATCAACTATGACGTCTCATTTATATCTTCATCCTGAAGCGATTTATTTTCTGTATACAGGCAGTGCTGTTATCACAGATTGCACCCAGGTTAAAGGTATAACTGCAATAAAAGCACACCTGAAAATTTGATAATAAAAGCTTTCTAGCTGCATGCCCACCAGAAAATTAAAATGTAGGATATTGAACATTTCTAACACCACTTTTTGTCGTGTCCTGACTTTGAAATGATATAACCGTTTGTTCTGAAAATCTGAAAAGCTTTTATTACAGGCAACCGCAGCCCTCATGACCTTTTGTGCAAGCATCAGCTGAGCACTGCTGTCAAGGAATAGTTTGACATTTTGGGAAATACGTTTATAATACATCGCTTTATAGCCGAGAGGTAGGTGAGAAGATTGATACGCTGATTATGAAGGTACAAGCAGGTGATCAGGCTAGCTTAGCATGACTTGACATTTTTACATTTCTGTTTATGCACAAATAATAGATAGATAGTATAAAGATATTATGCAATACAGTAATTATTTGAATTTAGAGAAGCTGGTAGGCTAGAGGCAAACCTTTTTTGTTTTAACTCTGTTGTCAGAGTTAACTTAGATGAGAAGACTGAAAGCGCTCTCCTGTCTGTAAATTTGCAAATGTGAAGCTAGAGCCGTCAGGAGATTAGTTTAGCACAATTTGTCCTTACTTACTTATTGAATAAACAAGGTATAACTTAAGAAAATTAAGAAGTGCGTAGACTTTTTTTCATTTTTTAAAACTCTGGACAGAGCGAGGCTAGCTGCTTGAAGTGGCTTTTTGTAACTTTCAGTTTGTGTTGATTCTAGCGGTTTACTGACGTACAACCACATTGCGCATTGTAAAGTTATTTTATGAATTAAATAGACATATTACATACCTGAGGGCAAATTCAGGGTAGGTTTTGAATCATTATCACTTTCCCTTTTAGCTTTTTTTTTCATTTAATTTCCTTTTTTTCTGTGATGGCCCTGCCACAGTATCAGCCATAATTACAACAGATAACTTCTAAAATTAAAATACAATTAGGCCTGGATACGCTAACACAGGCTTTTTCCGGTGTTACACCGAAATCTGTTACCCATCAGAATGTCTCAGCAAGAAAGCGAATAAACATATTTCCCAAAATGTCAAACTATTCTTTTAAAAACAACACAGGGCCTGAACCTTTACAGGTCAGGTTTCCAATTTGTTCCCATGCTTTTACATCAACCTTTTATTCAGATGTATTTCACAGGATGGCATGTTCGATGTGTTAAGGACATATGTATATAAAGATGGACGGCTTGACAGCTTCCCAAAAGTGAAGAAGCCAAAACATCTTGTTTGCCCCCTGGTGGCTGGCGGTAGATTTATGACCTATAAATCCCGCCCCCTCCATGTTACTGGATAGGACATGGGCCAAATATATTTTTTCCAAAGATGGTTTCTGTCATTTCCTTATCACGCTGATGTTTATTTAGTTTTAATTTTTCTGAAAAGTTTGCTTTTAATTGTTTGGATTATTTGATGATATGAAAATGGGGTAAAACGTCGTTGACAGCTAATGAGTGACAGCTGTGATTGACTCACAGGGCAGCGCCCGTATCCAGACTTCACTTGTACAGTGGGAGGAAGTGGAGACACGTCGTCCATCTTTATAAGCAGTCTACGTTTGAGACAGGCTGGGTGAACTGTGTTATTGGTGGAAAGCAAGGATTAATCCAAATTATGTTTTTGTTTACTTTCTAGGCCTCCTAACCCACACAATCAGCTAGGATATAAGACATGTACAGTCTGACATGTAGTATAAATACCATCCTAGGCTCCTGGTGGAAATAATGTATGGAATTGTCGAGGTCAGAATTAATTTATTTACAGTTTTAAGGAATCTGAAGGGCGCTGATTTATGGTTTCTCGAGGACAGAGTGGAGAATTGACATGAGGAACAACAGTGAGTAAATGGGGAAATGTCAGGTTGGTCATTTTAGTTAAACATTTTAATAGCATCCTCTGTCTCAGTACAAACTAGAAGTGACAGGATGCCAGGCTTTTATTGACCAGTTGACATTCAAACCAATCGAGGATTCCCTGCCTCATCCAATCATCCCCTCCACAAACAAATGTTGCAGTGCAAATCTTAAAACAGGCCACTCCCCCCTCCCTCCCCCAACGGTGCTGTCAGCCTTACCAAATATAAAGCATTACTGCCGGTGACATGCATGCATCACAAGGGCAAGGACAACAATTTGAATAAGGACACTTCACCCCAAATGCTGCAGGGCTTCAGGGGCATGCAACCCTGAGACACAATGAGACACAATGCTCTAAAACACTGTTTGGGAAAAGGAATTAGCTGGAGACTAAACTTAGTTCAGAGAATTACGGAAACACAGGAGCCACGTTTCTTATCTGTTAATGTCAGACATCACTTTGTAGATGTTGTACACGTTTCCCAGTACTGTGCATTTACAGTTAAAGAACCATGTTTGCAGCTAATGAGGTACACAATGGTAATCACTCAAGGCTTTCATTTGTTTACTTCCCTCTCTGAATAAAATCCTAAAGGAAGATCTTTTAATCTTCCATCCATTCCTGACATCCTGTCACAACAGTCACACAAATTACAGTATGGGAGCAAAGTCATCTGTCACATTGACTGACAGACCTTTTAATTCAACAACTGACTGTGTGACAGCTAATCATGTATTCTAAATCTACTAACAGCTATAAAGCCTTTCTGTCTGCATTGTTTGAATTTCCCCTCGGGACAAAAACATTTCCAATGCATTAAATATAACTAAAATACAAAAAGCATTTTTGTCCCTCGAAACCGAAATGGCATGAAAGAAAACAAAATTGGGGCTTTTAAGGTCATACAGAATATGGATTTTTTGAAGCTCTAGCCATCCTAAATTGGACCCCCTCTGGCAGCATTTTTGGGCAAACTGAAATGAACCCAGCAAACAGCAAGAGCAGCCGCTACTTTGTGGTTTATTGTATTCACTCTGAAAAATACAGGCGCCGTCATCTGCATTAAAAGTGCAGAGAAAAGTGCTGTATACGACCACATTTCTCCAAATGAATGAATAAATGAATGGTTCATAAATGAACTGCAGGAAATGTACATTGAGTATGCAGAATTTAAGTTCTGCATATGAATGTTAAGTGAATGACAATGAGGAGGCCAATAAATAATGCAGCACTAAAATAAATGGCAAAATATATGCAAATCAATTGCAATCATTAAAAAAGCCCAACCAAATAGTTTATCAGTATAAACCATACATATTTCATGATTAACTAATCCCAGGTATTGGTTTCCTAAGCATAGCATATTAATTAAATGAAGAATGATCACATCCTGTCCTGAAGATTGCCAGATATCTTTTATAAACTGCAGTGACTCTGCTTCTGGTGGGCTGGCTTGTCACATCTTGATTAATATCTTAATACATAAAGTGAAAAAGAAGTATGGAACAACAATGAATATGATAAATGTTTATTAGAACATGCACATATTGTAATACTTGAACAACACCAGGCTTCAGGGGTTATAAATACACTTTACAAAAAAGACCTAAAGTATCAATTTATATGTGTGACCCCATGCCATATAAACTCTGGCAGTCACATACCGTAAGCCTGGTGCATTTGAGATGCTGTTTTATAAAGCTGCCGAAGCTCACTTATTAGGCACTGTGGCTTTTTTTCTTCCCTCAAACTGCCTCGCAAAAAACTCTACCACATATGACTGAGGTATTAGGCAATATTGAATGGAGCACTTACACATTTGGCAAAACTGACATGACTGTAATAATGGTTGCATCAGGTTTATGTGTAATGATGTTATATGACTGCTTTGGCACGGCAGGAAAACGATACATTTCAGTGAGGAAGTGGCTTGCTCATTTTCTGGTTCTTGAAAACGTGCACAACGGAGAAAACACCTTTTTGTTGCTGCAATCGCTTCTTACAAAGTGACGGATTTCCTTTGGGGTAACCAACATAATGGCCTCTTGGATATAGAAAAAGCAGTCTCACCTGTAATGATAAACTTCACAGTCGGTAAAGCTGCACTCGTTCAGGCTCACTAATATTTGACCCTCCATTTTAATGAGGTGAATACATGCAAGTCTCAATTAGGCAAAGATTAGCCATGTCTCCACCCACTTCTGAATCATTACGGGGGGATTATTGTCTGATGTTATAATGTTATAAAACTCGGAGTCAACTTTGGGAGAGCGGTGAACATCCGGGCACTTTTGCCGCCATCCGTGGAATCCGCTCATACCACTGTTCTCATAAGGAAGGAATTGAATGACTGTTATTAATTCATCTGCCTGTGGAAATCCAGCTTTAAGCTGCTAAATGCTCCACTATGTTCACTGATAGTTGATATCTTTGTCTATGTGTAGTCTGGTGCTGGGCAGGTAGTGTGCAGTGGGTTTAATAGATTGTATTTTCTGTATGGAAATTATGCAAATGAGAGCGGTGAGAGTGAACCAAAACATTAAAGTTGTGGGCCGTAAAACCCCAACAATGACTTAAAAGACGCTGAAATAACCCGTAGCTAAGGGCAACTGCAGGGTCAGGATTTCTTCCATCTGATTGCTATTTCTGCTAAAGCTAGAGCACTTAACTGTACCCTGAGAACAAAAAAAAAGCTCATATTTTTCGTCACCAGCCAGTTGACATATTTCTTGGAACTATAGAGTAGAGTTTGCACCTAAGTGTGCCCCTGGTTTCAATGAGGAATGCCATTCTCAGGAGAGTGAAACATGAAAGTAGAATTTTTTCCCTCAATCTGACAATTGTCTCGAGTGAGATGAGTGACAGTTAAAGTTGAAAATGCAACAGTGTTCCTTCAGCCATTTAAACTGCACTCCAACTTGAGCACAGTTTTTGCAAAGTGATAGAAGCTAATGATCTACTGGCAATGCTGAGATAAAATATTTGGGCCACTGTCTGTTGACAAGTTCAGGCAGCTTCATTATGAGGCAGATGATTTGACTTTGTTGGGGGATTATACAGTATGTATCCTGCAGCACCAAACTCTGTGCAGTGAAGATATCAATAAAATGCAGCAGGCATCACGTTGGACTTCATACACAGAAGTACATGCCTGTATGCCTGTTTCGTATTCATTACAGAGTAACTATCCTTTGCGTCGTAGATATAATCTTGCGCTGATAAGACATACAGTAGATGTATTTCATTAGCTCAAACAGCGGTTTGGAATCTGGGCTCTGACATGTTCTGACTCACCACTGCAATTGAGAAATAATCAGCAAGGCGCGCATCAGGGTCAAGCAGGGCGCTGACAGTTTCATTTTTATTTATGATGATCCCTCTCTCTAAAGTTGCTCTTCATCAATAACTCCAAAGGCAAGCATGGCTTACTCTGGCTTTGAAGCTTCCCCAAGAAATGTTGATGGGCTTTGTGAAATATCACGACATATAAAATATTGCCCTCTGATGATATGTTGTCAACCTTTGAATCATTGTTTCCCCATGCATTTGTGATGTGACCTCTGCACACACACGTGCTCCGCAGACTGAGGAGGACTGCTGTCTGCAGCTCGGGCCTGGTGGCTAACCGTACGCGATATGACAGCAGTTGAATACGTCAATATAATCTGGTTTACCTTTCACAAAACATCTACATTAGCAAGCAAGACCTTGCTGAGCTTGCAAGGTCTGGTTATTTCATCTGATCATAAATAATACATTGATTAAAATGAGCTGCATTATGTGGCTAAATGGCTGGTGAACAATTTGAATGTAAACAGTGCTTCTTGCTCCACTTATCCATTTATAAGACTAGCAATAAACAAGCGAACATAACCCATGAGCATTCAGCTTAAAGAGGACTGTTCTACAGTAATGTAAGCAAAAGAAAATATCCTGCAATAAAGTAGCTTGCAAGGCCAAACTATTTCAAAAGCCTCACATATTGTTAAATCTAAATGTAACATTACTTAATTATTATTATTATTATTATTATTATTACTACAGTGTTTTACATTTTTAAGCTTTAAAAACATTGAGATGCAGCTCAATGTAAAAGCATATAAAACAGCAAGTATTCTAAAATCTAAAGTCTAAAGTACATGCAGTGAACCATTCTGTAATTCAGTCATTCTCCAGGAACATACAGTGGTGCTCATAAGTTTATGAACCCATGCTAAAGTTGACTAAAAAGAGAAATAAAAAAAATCATCTTCCTGTCCAATCCAGTCTTTAAGGACACCAATTTTCTTTGTGAATGAATAATGTATGGTAAATAAATAAATGTTCTTCCTTAAAATACAGGGGGCATAAGTATACACACCCCTATGTTAAATTCCCATAGAGGCAGGCAGATGTTTATTTTTAAAGGCCAGTTATTTCATGGATCCAGGATACTATGCATCCTGATAAAGTTCCCTTGGCCCCCACATCATCACATACCCTTCACCATACCTAGAGATTGGCATGGTTTTATTTCAGTTAGCCTAATAGCTGGTTTGATTTGCATTGAGAGATGATTTTATGGAAATTGGTGTCCTTAAAGGTTGGATTTTTCCAAATTTTTTTAATTAAGGCATTAAGATCAATTTCCAAAACATGATTTTTTTATTCCTCTTTTTAGTCAACTTTAGCATGGGTTCATAAACTTATGAGCACCACTGTATAGTTCATCAGGGTAGTGTGTTATTTTTTGCACACAAAGGTGTTTTCACTGCAGGATCTTCAGGGGTCCGTTTCAGAAAGCAGGTTTAGTGAAAACTCTGAGTTTGTCAACCCTGAGATGAGGGAAACTCTGAGTTTTCTGTTTCAGAAAGAGAGGTAACTTAACCTCAGAGTCAGTTACCATGGTAACTGAGTCTGTGAACCTAACCTGGTCGGGAGCAGGTTTTCATCAAGAAACTCAAGGTTTCTTCTCTCTCATATACCCATTCATTCATTCAGTCTGTATCAGGCGCATTTTCCGTTGATGAAAAAGCTGTATTACTTCACAGAGAGTTTACGTCGGGAGATGATATTGAGTCCCGACTAGATGTATTTTCATTTCCACATAACCGATTTGAGAGGTATTTTTTTTTCACAGTCCATCAGATATGTAGATACCTTATCCGTCCTCATATCACTAACATCCACCGTCGTGGACATGCTTTATTGACATCCAAGCAGATTATTTGTGTCGCATACGTTTTTTGCAAACGGCAGTTTTCTTTATAACATTGGTGATGCGGATCATACTGTAACAGTAAAGCCATTGTATGCAGAGCCGTCAGAAAAGTGTGACTCGCTCTGAAACGTTTTTTAAACGTTTTTGTTGTGTTCCCTGGAGACAAACCAGTGAGGTGATTATACATTATAGTTCTGTTAATGGTCATGGTGCTGCAGGCTCAGAATGGGATATAGTAGTAGCTTACTTTTTCGACCGCAGGATTGCACCTAAATGAAATTATAGGTGTAATACAATTCCAGTTTTCACCAGTAATATTATAAGTTAACTGTGATTAAATATGAAATTAATACTTACGCATTGACTGGAGCAGCAATTTTCTCCCACACCACTTCTCTCTCTTTTACAGCAGCCGCTGTCTTGCTTTCTTAACAAAATGCATGTTCAAACTCGTTGTTTGTGCGCATGAGTATTTCCGCCGACCCGTTTGTTTGTGGTTGTTACCATGGTGAATCGTAGTATCATGGCTCCATTCATGCTGCCTTTTTATTGTGGTGGTACACGCGAGTGAACCTACTCTGAGTTGATTGAACCAACTCATATCAGCTGTTCTGAAACCGAAAACTCAGAGTTTCCCATCTCAGGGTAAATCAACTCAGAGATCAGGGTTAGACTCAGAGTTTGTTAAACCTCCTTCCTGAAACGGGCCCATGGTGCCCCTGGTGTCTGTTTGTAATGTGCGTGTGGGCGGATGAGTGATGCTTAGGTCACAAACACACTTAAACTCTCCGTTGTATGAAGCATCAGCAACATGAGTCAATTATTTGCATCACCATTTGAGAAGTGAAGGTGTTGACAGGAGCCTCGCTGACTTCACTGTGCTCCCAGACATTTTCTCTGCATCACTGTTAAGATAAATATACTAAGTTTATACTTGTCAAACTCAGACTGCAGAGTTTAGAGTCGTAAACTGGCGTGTCTGCAAGGTTGTGTCTGCTATCTGATCTCATCGCTGCAGGTACAGTAAAGACTGAGAAAGTAGTTATTCTATTTATATTCTGTGCTTATTTTCTAAGTGTTTTGAAGTAATCATTTCTATATGTCAGGGACAGCTTGACATTTTGGTTAATGCACTTATGTACTTTCTTGCTAAAAGTTATGAGAAGATTTAAACCACTCTCATATCTGTATGGTAAATGTGTAGCTGTAGCCAGCAGCCGGTTAGCCTAGCTCAGTCAGCACAGAGACTGGAAACAGGGAAACTGTCTCTGTCTAAAGGTAAGAAATAGTCTGGGGTGGAAAATAACCCCCCATAAAATGGTGAATTGTCATTTCCATACTTTTTTTTCAGGGTAACCAAACAAAATGTGTTAAACTTTAAAGGTGCTGCTAGGTGGATTATTATTATATATGTTTTTTAATCTTTGAACAGAGCTGCTTTTCCTTGTTTCCAGTATTTGTGCTAACACAAGTGTGAGGTTTGTGACCTACACTAATGTTTTTCATAGAAAGTATAGCAATTGTTTTTGGGAAAGAGAAAGTGTCTGAGACAACCCTTTTTTTGGCTTCGGTTGAATGGCAGCTCCTCTTGGCAATATGTCGCTCTCAACCTACACTCCCAGGAAAACACAGATCCTCTCTGATCATTTCTGTGCATAGGTAATATGTAATTAACATACTAATTAGTGAAATCTGCCTATTTCTATTTCTCATTTCATCTCCATTTCCCAAACAAAAAGCCACATATCACCCAATCTGTGCCTGACAGACATGTTGATGTAGTCCTGTGGTTGTAATCACAGGTTAGCGGGAGCCACAATATGTAATGAAAGGTGATTATGGTGCAGTGAGTGTGTGGTGGAGTGTATGTGGATATAATGGACTGTTACAGCATCACCCAAGGCTTCACTTCAACCTCCTGAGCATTTGCTGCAGCTCTCAGTTAGTCCGTACCACACCACGAGTTGGTGCCTGAGTTCATTAGACCATAAGCTGAATGAATGTGTGATTGTGTCCTTGAGGTAGTTTCTAAAAGGTGTCGGCTCAGTGTACACATACAGTTTACTGATGAATCTGCCACAGAAACACATTTTGTAATGGGTGACTTCGGATCCACCTCTGTTCTCTGCTTGCTAAAGTGCTCACTCAGTTCCAGCAGCAGCCTGAGAGGAATGGCAATATCAGAACTAAACAGCCAAAGACAGCTAAGTAGCTGCACTCTAAAACACCCTAGGCCTTGTGTTAAACATCCTCCCTCATCCTAACACTCTTAGGTGCTGCAGGATGTGAATATCAAACCTAAAACCTGAAATTGAGTGCTATTGCAAGGCAGTTTGCCTTATGATGTATCACAAGTTGTTCTTCCTCGCTGCAGTTTTAGATTCAGAGACAGTGTCCCCAACAGAACCCCAAAGCTGTTGCAGACAAGAATTATTTATCCAGGACTGTCAGGGAGCGTTTAGACATTTCCGGCTGCTGCAGCCTTCACTGTAAGTGACAACCTCACTATTACAGTACAGGTGCTGGTCATATAATTAGAATATCATGATTATTTCAGTAATTCCATTCAAAAAGTGAAACTTGTATAATGTATACATTCATTCCACACAGACTGATATATTTCAAGTGTTTATTTCTTTTACTTTTGATGATTAGAACTGACAACTAATGAAAACCCCAAATTCAGTATCTCAGAAAATTAGAATATTGTGAAAAGGTTCAATATAATCAGCTAATTAACTCAAAACACCTGCAAAGGCCTTTAAATGGTCTCTCAGTCTAGTTCTGTAGGCTACACAATCATGGGGAAGACTGCTGACTTGACAGCTGTCCAAAAGACGACCATTGACACCTTGCACAAGGAGGGCAAGACACAAAAGGTCATTGCTAAAGAGGCTGGCTGTTCACAGAGCTCTGTGTCCAAGCACATTAATAGAGTCGAAGGGAAGGAAAAGATGTGGTAGAAAAAAAGTGTACAAGCAATAGATTTCATTTTCCAACAGGACTTGGCACCTGCACACAGTGCCAAAGCTACCAGTACCTGGTTTAAGGACCATGGTATCCCTGTTCTTAATTGGCCAGCAAACTCGCCTGACCTTAACCCTATAGAAAATCTATGGGGTATTGTGAAGAGGATGATGCGATGCGCCAGACCCAACAATGCAGTAGAGCTGAAGGCCACTATCTCATAACACCTGAGCAGTGCCACAGACTGATCGACTCCATGCCACGCCGCATTGCTGCAGTAATTCAGGCAAAAGGAGCCCCAACTAAGTATTGAGTGCTGTACATGCTCATACTTTTCATGTTCATACTTTTCAGTTGGCCAACATTTCTAAAAATCCTTTTTTGTATTGGTCTTAAGTAATATTCTAATTTTCGGAGATACTGAATTTGGGATTTACATTAGTTGTCAGTTATAATCATCACAATTAAAAGAAATGAACATTTGAAATATATCACTCTGTGTGTGATGAATGAATATAATCACTTTTTGAATGGAATTACAGACATAAATCAACTTTTTCATGATATTCTAATTATATGACCAGCACCTGTATATATGCTGGAGCTCAGCAGCTAGGAGCGAAATAAAAACCTCCATAGCATGAGTTCATTGTCAATTCTGTAAAAAAAGGTGTCACTCTGAACAACATGATAATTCATTTTTAAGGTGAAGTTGGTTGTTTACTTACTTATTTACTTTTTATTGTTGGAATGTGTGAATAGTATGCACAGTAGCAGCACAGACTGAAGAGCAAGAACACTACGTGGTACAAATAGTGAAGGGATGTACTGTAGCACATGGATATACTGCTGATGTCCCGATTACAATTTACGATTACACAAAAGTTTCTAGACTCAGCACTGATGTAACACATAGGGGACGGGGGGTGTCTGACTGGTAATTAGCCTCTGATGCAACACACCTGACACCAGAGGAAGGTCTGAGATGCTGAGATGATCCTGCGGGGCTGAATTGTATTGTAGTGTAATTGTTGTTTTGCACTGTGTAACAATTTGGGACTTTTCCATCTAGCCCTTACCCATAAAATAAAACCTGAACTGTCAAAAGAAGATTGGGCTGCCCACCGCCAGATGAGACCCAACCACCAAATGGCTGCTTTCTCTACCAGCCTTATATGAGGACATGTGCCTTTTTCCCATGGGTGAAATGTTGTGTAGGAAAGGCACAGGTGTATATAAATAATAAAATGTCTACATTCCATTGAACTGCTGTTTCAGGGTCCTGGTATTGTACATGCTGGCTCACTGTCACGCTGTCTTGGCTTACTGGGACACTTGGGCACTAGTTACACCTGTGATTTTCTCAGGCTGCATGCAAATCAGGTTAGCCCTGTTCCAGTCCAGAAGGAGGTGGTAATGCACCTGAAGGTGTCTGGTAACTGCCAAATGTCTGTACAAATACTTGTAGTTCATATTTGGTGTTCAATTCTACACCACGTTTATGGTTGCAGCAGTTATTATGGCATAATAGTGATAGTAATTACTGTCATGAGGTAACACCATGGAAGTAATGTGGACTATGGACCTAAAATCAATCATGAGAAGAAAAACAATACGACCCTTGTGGCAACTATGGCTACAGCATTTGTAGGGGTGAACTGCACTCTGTTTCACTACAAATGGTTTGTTTCATTACTGGATTGTCACTGAAATTACTGCATCACTTAACTTCACCAGATGAGTTTCATCTATGATTGAAAAAAATATATATTTTGCTAAATTGTTTAACTCATAACTTATGTAAGACTTAATGGTCAATTTCTTCCCAAATATAATTGAAAAAGGCTTATAAATTACCAGAGGCAGATTAACATAAAAGATAACTAAGACAAGACCAGACAATTCAAGGCATTACGTTACACAGTGAATTTCTGAGGCTGAACCGACTGGGGTGCTTCATAATAATAATAATAATAATAATAATAATAATAATAATAATAATAATAATAATAAATATTTATTTATAGAGCACTTTTCAAATTCCATGTTACAAAGTACTTTACAAGACAGCAAAAATGAAACAGACAAGTCATAAAATCATCAGGTTTTAAAAGCAAACAAATTAAAAAACAAGTTGCTGTATAAAAAACAATACAAAAATCTGTAAAGTCTGTACAGGCTCGCCAATAAAAGTATGTTTTCAGAAGGGAAATAAAAGAGATCACTGATTTAGCTGACCTGATTTCATGTGTTCTTCACACAGCCAGACAAGGCAAAAGACAAGAAAACAGAGTAGAAACAAAAAGAACTGATCTTTCAAGGTTCGGCTTTATTGTCATTATACAATACAGGATTGCACAATGAAATGCAGTCATAGTCCCCATCATGCTACATACACAGAAAATGTATGAAGAAATATTCAATTACTGTATTACAACTATTGCAGAGCCTTTTTTTTTTTTTTTACCGGGGAGGATATGTGTGATGTATGTGACAGGTTCTCTGTCATGCTGATTTCCAGTAACGTAAAACTGTTCACCCACTCCACCTCAGCTCCTCTGATGTAGACAGGGTGTGTGTCTTCTCCTCCTTTTCACTTACATCAACGTTTAGATCCCAATTGGTTTTGCTGACGTTGAGCAGTAGGTCGTGTTTCTGTGCACCACCCTGCAAGATTGTTAATTTTCATCACGATATGAAGGGTGAACAAGAGGGGGCTGAGCACACAGCCCTGGGGGGGCTCCCATGTTCAGCATGAACTAAACTGTCTGTGGTCTCTTTGTGAGTAAAGCCAGTTGCAGGGTGTGGTACTCAAATCCAGAGTGCTGAGCTTGCTAACCAGCCTTACTGGGGTGATTGTGTTAAATGCCTCATCTGAAATCAACAAGCAACATTCTGAATGTAGGTGTTGTTATTTCCAATATGCGTGAGAGCTTAGTGGAGGGCAGTAGAGATGACATCCTCTGTGGATCTGTTGGCTCGGAATGCAAACTAGTGAGGGTCCAGGCTGGCAGGGATGTTTTCTTTGGTGTTTTGGAGAACCAGTCTCTCAAAGCACTTCATAAGAAAGGCAAGGCAAGGCAGCTATATTTGTATGGCACATTTCAGCAGGGCAATTCAAAGTGCTTTACATAAAACATTAAAGAGCAGTTAAAAACAAATAAAAATATAAAAGCAGATAAAATACGAGCTCTTCGGACGCTAGTATGGGACAATGTACAAACCGTCGCTCTATACATGTAATCCAACTGCAAATCCCAGAACGGGCCGGTCCCACCAGTCTTACTTTTTAATTCACTTTATATGCTTACATAGAATGTTATACAGTTCCAATTTTCAACAATGCAACTTCAGAAAGGGAGTGCCACAGGTCTGTAGTTGTTTGGACTAGACACTGCAGACTTTTTAGGTACAGGGATGATAGTCGCTATCTTGAAGCAGGTGGGAACACTCACCTGTGGCAGTGACATGTTAAAAATGTCAGGTATGACATCAACTAGCACTAGCACATGTTCTTATTGTATTACACAGCCAGGGATGTTATCAGGCCCAGCAGCTTTACTCATTCACTCTCAGCAGGGTTCTTCTCACAGCTGCTGTGGACACTGACAGTGGTCGGTCCTCTGGAGGCGAGGCAAACTTGGCAGCTGACTCTTTGTTGAGGAGATTAAAGCAAGCATAGAAGGTGTTAAGCTCATCCGGCAACGTGGCCTCACGGATGATGGTGGCACTCCTGCTTTTGTACCCTGTGAGGGTCTGGATTTCCTTGGTGTTGCAGGTGTTGTGCTGGAAATGACAGCTTTTGTGGCTCTACACTCCTCCAGGCTTTTCTGGTTGGGCAATATTTGTATTGTCTTTGTGCTCACCACATCATCAACATATTTGTTGATGTATGAAGGTAACTGATGATGACTATTCCTTTTGGTTGGTGTGGTTCGCGTGGATGGCAGCATCTCTGAACATTTGCCAGTCATGTGCACTCAAAGAGTCCTATAGATCTGCTGTAGCTTCATCTGTCCATACTCTAAATGTTTTTATTCTGATGGATTGATCCTTTGTATCAGTGGGAGTTGGCAGGAAAAGCACAGCAATGTGGTCAAAGTGGGGGGCGGGGGAGGGCTTTGTAGCTGTCAGGAATGTTTGTGTAGTCCAGGGTATTCCCCTGGTTGGGTTGAGGAGAGTGCTGGTGAACATTTAGGTAAAACAGTTCCTAGGTCTGTTTGGGAAAAATTGCCGGGTCAAATAAAAATCCCATCCTGTTGTTTTTTCATTGTGACTTCAAACTGTTCCTGCATTGCTTTTTTACAGAATTTATGTCAGTTGGAATGTAATGAAAACAGTGGTGAATTGTCAAGGCAGATAATATGTTATAATCTTAACATTAAGGTGGCTATTTGTAACTTTCAGTTTGTGTTGATTCTAGCGGCCGCTTTGGACAAAAGCGACAGTGTTTTTACCACACCTGCTGTCGTAAAGCTCTTTTCTTTACATTGCTTTATTGCCCACTGTATATTACTGAGTTAGCGTTACCAGGAGGTCATATAGTTGCGATGAATGTTCTGCTTAGACATAAAATCATTCATTTATGATAAAAGAATAAGTTGCAGATGCATCGTTGCATTTCAAGTGTTGCATACGTAACCTAGCCTACTTTGGATGTCTCGTGAGCTAAACCGGGTAACGTTATCACTGTCACTGTGTCCAAGCCAAAGCATTAAGAGTTTGTTGTAGCAACATTAAGAGTTTATTGTAGCAACTAAAGTAATAATAACTTGGAATAATATAGCGCAACTATAGCAGAAAAAACGCGTTTGGCCCTATAACTCCCACACCGTACACTGGACATTCAAAAATCATAATCCACTCATTCGCTGGATCCAACTGAATCACGTCATATAGGCCACGCCCATTTCCGCCTAGACTTTTATGCGTGAAAAATTGCAATTTATCAAAAACCTACTTTTTCGAACTCCTCCTAGACGTGCGACTGATTGGCACAAAATTTTGCAGGTAGCATTTCCAGATGGGCCTGAAAAAAAGTAAATGAAAAGAATTTTGATAGGATAAAAATTGCGCATATTACGCACAAACAAATTTCTGTAGCTAACTATGAAAACACCAACTTTGCCATATCTCAGCCAAAATAAATGCTATTAATGCCAAACTTTAGATTCTTGTTTGTCGTGACCCTGTGGAGGTCGCTCACGCATTTTACAAAAAATGGTCACTAGGGGGCGCTACAAGTACAAAAAGTTTATATCTCATGAACTGCTCATCCGATTTTTACAAAATTTGTTGGGTGCCATCTAGGGCCACGGCCAACCCTAGAGTGGGGTACTGAGGGGTCAAAGTGGGCGTGGCCTATGGGACCCACGTTTAAATTTACTACTTACACTAAGGTGAACAACTTTAAATTTACAGGGTAGATAGACAATGGGTCATGGACCACACCTACCAAAAATTACACATGTGGACCAGTAGGTGGCGCTGTAATGTTTTTTTGCCTTTAACTCCCACATTACACATTGCACATTAGAAAACCATACAACCACGTGTTCCTTGAATCAAGCTGAATCACATGATATAGGCCACGCCCATTTCCGCTTAAATGTTTTTCTGCAATATCGCGCAATGCGCAAATACCACATTTTTCAAACTCGTCCTAGGCCGTGTGACGGATCACCATGAAACCTGGTATGTAGCATCTCCAGATGGACGTGACCAAAAGCTACTCAAGGAATTTTGCTACGTTAAAGTATGCGCATTTGACGACCAAAAAAAAATTTCGTAGCTAGCTACCACACACGTATCATATCATATCTCGACCAAATTAAATGTTATCAGTAAAGAACTTGAGATCATTGTTCAACATCCTACTACGATGCTCTGTACCAAATTTGGCAAAGATCAGCCTTTAGGGGGCGCTATAAGCAACGTTTATTTGTTTTGGCCAATAAGTCAATGCATTTAAATGGGAAATTTGCAATTGCAATATCTCTGCCACAGTAAATTCTATCAACATGAACCTTGAGGTGCTCGTTCGGCATGCCGCTCTGAGGCTCTTTACCAGATTTGGTGAAGATCGGCCATTAGGGGGCGCTATAATCAATGTAGACGAGTTTTGGCCCTTTTACTCAATCTATGTTAATGGCATATTTGCAATGGAAATGTACCACAGACCTTGCAGCTCACACTTCTCAATATGTACTGATGTTTCCCTCCTACCGTTACATCTTGGTTTTTGCTTTTGTTTGCTCCCCTGGTTTTTTACAATAAACAAACTTCTTAATCCACTTGACAAAGTTTCTACAACCTTCAGTGGACAAATGCAACTCTTTTCTTTCACTTTTTCAATCCAAAATCAACACCATTCATAGGCGCCGATGAAAATACTGAGCACCCACGTGTGCCAGACTGCCAGTAGGCTACATTCATTTACAATTAAACATTGCAGTTGGTGCTAAGTGGAGAGTCTGTCATAGTGTGAATGGTTATGTCGGTGGCATTGATTCTTAATTTCCCACAAAGCTGATCGCGGTGTCAGTTGAACTTTTCATCTCCAATCCTATCCGTATATCATTGTTAAAGGTAGTCTGTATATGCATGGAGGTGAACTGTTGACCGCTACGTTTGCAACGGTGACGTACTGCAGACGCCGCGGCTCGCGCCTCTCGATATTTACCGACGTTTGCCTCCCTGCCGCCCAACTTCGGGTTTCGCTTTCGCGCGCTCCCCGGGGCGTCGGGGGCGACTGCCGTGGGTGGCTTGGGCCCCGTCATAACTGCTTGCAGTTCTAGTTTAAGTATAATTTTATAATTTTTTTTAGTATAATTAGTGTTTATCATATGTAGTCCTTAAATCAGACAAAGTACTTATTGTAGGTGATTTTGGCAATGACAGATTGTAGTGGTGTGTGCAGTAAGCTTTGCACCCTGTTGGTTCTTGAACGCACCTCAACTAGATCAAATTAGCTCCACCCAGGCCAAACCCCCTCATTAGCTGAGCTTATATAAAGCACCTGTATCATCATGGCTGCCTCTTGGCTTTGTCTCTGGCTGTTGTTGCCACATGGGACCATCTCTGTGACTTTTCGGTAGGTAATTGTGTTAAATCTGTTTTATGCTTTCAAGGTGTTTTTAAATACTTAGTTGTATATTTTGCAGCAGTCTGCTGCCTGCCTGACTGTTGGGCCTGGAAGGAATTCCAAGCTCCCCTGCCTGGAGTGGTGTGATGAACTCCCTTAGCCTACTGAGTGCATTTGAGTGAAGGTATGAGTAATTTAAAGCAACAAGTCTGGTATGCTCACTACCTGAACTAAATGTTATCACACACTGCTTTTAAACTTGTCATTAATGTAATCTTCTGTCTGAATTGTAGGTTGTCAGCTGCTGTTTTGCCTTAGTTTAGTTGTTTGGATTTTAATCATTTTAGTACATCTTTGTTAGTGCCCCAGGACACTCCCTGTTTAGTTTGCTTGTATTTTAGGTTATCAACTGGTTTATTTTCTTTATTTTGTTATTTTGCTTTGCAGTGGCGCTAGTAGCCAGCTTGTGGTGGAGACTAGGCACGTTAGTGTGGTTCTCTTCATAGATTGTAGTGCTAACGGCACGGTGACACGATTTGCAGTGAACCCGTTTGCAGTGACTATCAATTGCAGTGGGCACATGCGGTGGGTAGGTTGGTGTACCCCCGGCACACACCTTAGTAGACTGTCGCTCCACAGCTGGCCTCTGCCCACTTTCTTCGCCCTCTCCTTTTGATAATTTAAGCCATAAACTAGGAGTGTACCTGTTTGAGAGTGAGAGAGAGACACTTTTCTATTGCAATTTGAGTTAAACCTCATTTCTAACCATCCCTTTTACGGGCACTTCCGGTCATAAATTATCCATTAATAAATTAATATTTCTTTTGTAACCACGTCTCGGTCTTACTTCAGTTAGTGAACCTGTTTAGCCTTTTGTATAACTGGGGTGCTTGTTGAAGTAGAAATAAACATATCTTGGGGTGAGAGTCCCCAGGTGGCATTGTCGGTTAGTTAGACTTGGGTGGCGGCTCCTCCCCTAGCTCCATCCGCCTTGCCACACTTAGTATTGCTTTCAACTCACTACTAGATTCAATTGGTTTTAGTCAGTGTGCATAAGGCCACTCACTCACTGTTTTAACCACACCCTCGACCTTGTGCTGGCATATGGCATCGAAATTGAAGATTTAATAGAATTTCTGCAGAATCCTTTATTAGACCTTTCGAATTCTCACTACCCGACTATATGAAATTAGATAAAAGCTTCTACACTAGATGCCTCTTATTTAAGGAAGCTATTCCAACAGCATTTAACTCAATGTCATGCTTTAATATAACAGGACCTTTATGTTAACTTTAGTCCCTCCCAAATTGATAATTTTGTCGACTGTGCTACAGATGACTTTAGACTCTGTTGCTCCCCTCAAAAAGATGACGCAAAGGAAACTAGCACCTTGGTATAACTCCCAAACTCGCAAAGTAAAACAAACCTCGCAAAAACTTGAAAGTAAATGGCGTTCCACCAAACTGGAAGAATCTCTTTTAGATTGGCAAGACAGTCTGAAAACCTATAGAAAGGCTCTCAGAAATGCCAGATCAAACTATTACTCATCATTAATAGAAGAAAATAAGAACAACCCAAGGTTTCTTTTCAGCACTGTAGCCAGGCTGACAGTCACAGCTCTATTGAGCCATCTATTCCTAGAGCTCTGAGTAGTGACGACTTCATGAGCTTCTTCAATGATAAAATTATAACAATTAGAGATAAAATTATCACCTGTTGCCCTCAACTTCTAACGGTTCACCTTTAAACGCAGGACTGCTAGAAAGAACGACAAGACCTGACATATACTTAGACGGCTTTTATCCTATAGACCTTCAACAACTAATGTAAAGGTCTCTTCAGCTAAGCCATCCACCTGTCTTAGACCCCATCCCAATGAGGCTACTTAAAGAATCGTTACCCGTGGTTAACACTTCATTACTAGATATGATCAATATGTCTTTATTAACAGGTTATGTACCGCAGTCATTTAAAGTAGCTGTGATAAAACCTCTTCTGAAAAAAACCCACCCTCGATCCTGAGGTCTTAGCCAACTATAGACCTATATCTAACCTTCCCTTTCTCTCCAATATCCTTGAGAAGGTAGTCCCTAATCAGTTATGTGATTTTTCTACACAGCAATGGTTTATTTGAGGACTTTCAGGCAGGATTTAGAATGCATCATAGCACAGAGAAACACTCAATTAACTTTCACTGTTATGCGGATGACACCCAACTATACTTATCAATCAAGCTAGACGAAACCAGTCAGTTAGCTAAACTTCAAGCATGCATTAAAGATATAAAATCCTGGATGACCTACAATTTTCTGATGTTAAACTCAAAACTGAAGTTATCGTGCTGGGCCCTAAACGTCTCCGAACCTCATTATCCAAAGATAATGTTACTCTGCATGGTATTGCCCTGGCCTCCAGCACTACTGTCAGAAATCTAGGCGTTATTTTTGATCAGGATATATCCTTCAACGCCCACTTAAAACAAACTTCAAGAACAGCCTTTTTTCATCTTTGTAACATTGCCAAAATTAGGCACATCCTATCTCAAAACGATGCTGAAAAACTAGTCAATGCATTCGTTACTTTCAGGCTGGACTACTGTAATTCCTTACTATCAGGTTGCCCTAATTAACCCTTTTTCCGCCCAGTATTGCTATTGCTATGCCATGAACTACAACTATTTCTAGTCATAGTTCCATTATCTTTATTGTGACTATTATTGCCACTATTCATCACACCCCCAACCGGCCCCTTCAGACACCTACCAAGAGCCTGGGTCTGTCCGAGGTTTCTTCCTAAAAGGGAGTTCTTCCTCGCCACTTTCACACTAAATGCTTGCTCTTGGGGAATTACTAGAATTGTTGGGTCCTTGTATATTAGAGTGGTCTAGACCTACTCTATCTGTAAAGTGTCTTGAGATAACTCTTATGATTTGATACTATAAATAAAATTGAATTGAATGGCCCTGCCCATTATCAGCCATAACTACAGCAGATAACTTGTAAAATAACATTAAAATACAATTAGGCCTATATAAAGAAATCTCTTGCTTCATTTTATCTGGCTTAAAAGGCTGGATACGCTAACACAGGCTTTTCGGTATTGCAAAGAAATCTGTGATCCATCAGAATGTTAGAGGAGACACACCAAGCCGATAATCGGCCGTCGGACCCTCTGGTGAGGTTGGTGACTCGAGTCTGTTCGGTGTCGTCCATCGGAGGAGCTGTCGGCCTTCATTTGGGCCGACCCGACATCTTCCGTCGGAAGACGGGGCAGTCGGGACTCGCCCGGTAATGGCGAGCGGATGAGCTGCTCAAAATCTGACACATTTTTTAAACGGACCTTTGTCAATCTGAAATGAAGACGGATTCAGAAACTGCATGGCCTATTTCTCGCTTAAAATGTTTTTAAAAAAAACACGTTTTGGTGAACTATTTTAGTACAATATGAGATCGTATTCTTAACAAGCCGCCATGACAGTCTGGCTGTGAATTGCCAGAGAAAAAAGAACCATGTGGTGCGTTCGTCCAATCAGCTGCCGGTTTTCATTTTCTGGGAAACAATCGGACTGTTAATGGAAACAATACAGAGCAGTGCCGCCTGCTGCTATGGAGACGTATTACGTTTCGCGCACGTGCAGAGCGTATGCTCAAGTCGGCGTCTCTTCGGTGTGTTCTGAGGCACTTTTTGGACCTCAGGGACCCGACTGATCAGTCAGACTGCCTTTTCTGCCGACGGTCGGCCGTCTTTTTGGTGTGTCAGCACCTTTACTGTAGTGCCGTCTACCTGCTGCAAATTATTCTGTGACTGCGCGGGAAAAATTGAACCCGGGCAGAGGCCTTACTAAAAACTATATATAATGGCGTTCTTTTCACGGTTAGTCTCGTTTGCTGTTACAGGTCATTTAAGATCATTGTATGAAAAATGAAAGAGCTTCAGAAAAATTTAAGTTACATATAGTCACTTTAAGAATTCAACATCTTGGGAACATTGTTATTGCTAACTAAACCTTTTATTTTACCCACTCTCTGGCTTTTGTTTTGTGAGTTATTTATGTTCAGGAGCGTGTCAGAGATAACAGAAATGGCAGGTTACACCGGTTTTAAAATGGATTTTCTGTCACTGTAACTGATTACTGGGAACATGCCATAACTTAAAGACCTACAAGATCAACATTTGTTTAACACATTTGTAAGAGTAACCATGTTCCATGAAACGCATCTCAGTATGTGGATACTAATTTGAGCAGCTGTATCATAGTGGTCTTGACTGGTATCTAGGCTTTACTGTTGCTTTCCTTCATCCCTGATTTAGCAAACATGATGCAGAGCTCCTTGTCCTACTTTTAACAGTGATGAATTAAATGCACAAGTATATATAAACTGCTGGTAACAGAAAGGCTACAAGGAAACAAGTTGTAAAAGGGCAAGGAATAGTGAATTGTTTCAGTGTTCAGGTTGAATGGCTCAGGATTTATAAGACCTGGGTGAACTTGTGCTTTTGTGAAACATTCAGGGAAAGCAGCACAAAAGCTTTCAATATGTCTTCTGAAATTTTGTGAAATGAGGACAGTGTCTTGAAATGCAAATGCTTTGTGCACAAAATACATTTTTCCAACACGTGACGATTTCATTATCAGAAAGAGTTCATTGTCTGAAAGTGAACTAATTTGAGTGATTGACTGCTGAGCCGGTCAATTTCAAACCACCCAGAATATGACTCAACAAGCACCAGGTAATGGTAATTCTTCCATTCAAATATGTCTGTGGCGACAAGAGACCAGGGAAGGTCCGGGACTGTGTGCAGTTTTAGCGGCTTTTTTTGCTGGTGGGGCCTCAGGCTGTCATAGACGCTTGCCATAATGACAGCCTGAATGTCCTAATTTATTGATGGCCAGAAAACACTTTCCCTCGCCCTTCTCTTCATGGATTCAACTCCTGGGTGTCCCATGTGTAGCATCTTCAGATAATCTGAGTGCAGGGCAGTGGGCACGACATAGCTCACCTCGTTGAGTCCAAACTTGCATTTGCTTGGATTCAGTCTGTTTTACCTGTCTGGCACGATCCAGTACCATTTTTAGGTTTCTTTCATGCTCATCAGGATCTTTGCCACTGATGATGATGTCGTCCACAATTATAGCACATGGCTATCCTGCAAAGATTTGTTCCATGGCTCTTTAGAACACTTCTGAGGCTGTACTAATTCCAAACGGCATCTTTAGGAACTTAAATCGGCCATACGGAGTTGTGAATGTTGTACGGAAAGATGAGGCATCATCCAGTCCGACTTGCCAGAAGGAGCTTTTGGCATCAAGGACGGAAAAGTTGGTGGCACCTGAAATCCGAGCGGCAACCTCCTCCACCGTGCGCATGGGATGGTAGGGGCGCATGAGGGCCTTGTTTAGGTTTCTGGGGTCTATGCAGATGCGCACGTCACCCGTCTCTTATGTGTGGCCACCAGATTTGAAACCCATTCTGTGGGCTCATCCACAGGTTCAATTACGCCCAGAGTTTGCATTTTTCGGAGCGCTTGTTCCACTTTTTTTTGCATGGCAGCTGGGATACGACGTGGAGGGCTGACGACTGGTGTTATTTCTGGCTCTACCTTCATTGAGTATGTTACAGGTAAGTCACCGACTTCATCTTTGAATAGGTCTGCATATTCCGGGTGTACAGGGTGTGATCCTTTACACAGTCTAGGTGGAATACCTCACTGCTGAAGGTGACCAGCTTCATCTCTAGGCTGTCCTGTAGGCCAAGAATGAAGTGAACATTTTCTTTCACCACCTGAAACTGCAGGTTATACTGCTGTTCATTTAGCCTGCATTATAATGTCACTGTGCCAACTGGTTTGATCATAGATCCGCCAAATGCTACAATGTTTATCTTTTTAATTGGCATGTGCAGTTCTTCAGTGTGCCTGAAAAGTTTGTATATGTGTAAGGACATAATGTTACATTTCGCTCCTGTGTCCACTTTCAGACTTAGTTTGTCATTAACAGTCAAAAACAATGTCCTTCCTTGTCAGTTTTCCCTTCATTATCATGCAAAGACAAGCCTTCAATGGTGAATGTGTCTTCATTGTCACTGCCATAGTCTGTTTCGGCGTATAGCTAGTTTCCCTGTCTGTTTGGTCTGCTTGACTTGGCGGGCCTGCACTGGCCTTTGAAGTGGTTCGACTTCCCACAGTTGTGGCACTGTTGGCCAAAAGCTGGACACTGGTCACGTTTTGCTGAATGTGTTCCCCCACAATTTCGGCAGCTGGAGATTGATGGTGAATTTTCCTTCATAGTGCGCTTCATTTTGCTGTAGACCTTTTATGTTTTATTTGTACAGCATCCACACGGGCAGTTGTTACAGTTTTTGGCGTGGAGAGGATTTTGCTATGTTTTTCTGTGAGTTCACTAATTTGGCAAATGCGTACTGCTTTGGACAGTGTTAGGTCAGTCTCTTTTAGCAATGTGCATCTGACACTGTCGCTACTTATTCCACAGACCAGTCTGTCTCTCATCAGTTTGTTTTCCAATGCACCGAAATTGCAGTTTTTAGCCTGATTTCTCAATGTACTCACATATGCCTTGATTGTTTCGCCAGGTTTTTGATGTCTGGTGTTGAAGTTGTGCCTCTCCATTATCACATTTGTTTCAGGGTTGCATATTTCTTTAAACTTCCTTTTAAGACACTCGGGGTCCTCTCTGGATTCCGCTAGAGTGATGTCTGCTCCTAGTACCGCGGGCATGTAGGTGAATGACCACTCCCTTTCACCATATCGTTTGTGCAAGAAAGTATCAGAATGAAAGTTTGATTCTTAACATCCACAGTCTCACAGAGAGAACATGCATGGAGTTCCCGCAAGACCCACTCATAGTACGGTAACACTTTAGAGTCAAAACAGTACCACTATCTACATACTGTAAGTCATGTACTTTTTGTGTTAAACTTATGGCCATACAATATTTATCGAGTTCTTTCGGGCCACAGGCTTCTTAGTGACATATGTTGTCAGATAGCAGTGCAGTAGCATACAGGAATGACATTATCATGTAATGTAGAAGTCTAATAATTAAATGATTCATTCCCATCCTCCTATCAGCTGTTGGCCCCTGTCACTCACTAAAATTGTCTACAATGTAATGCTATTGATTTCCAGGTTGTCATGGCCTGTGGGGGGGAAAAAGATAACCCAATCAAATGCAGTCTTTGCCTCTAACATGAAAAACACTTCTCTCTGCAGAATCTCTGCCTCACTGTGTTTAAAAGACCTCCGGTGAATCTCTATGAATTTCTTCAATTGTCTTCAGCTGTTTCTCCCTCCATTTTCATTCATAAGGGGGCATCTCTCATTTGCTGAGGAATTAATAATCTGCTAATTTAATAAATTAATTTTTCAGAAATGGGATTTTTCTGTTTGTGCAGACTCCCATAAGACATGTGCCATGTTTATGCTAATATGAAATTCCCACATTAAAACTCTTTAGCACTAGACATTTAAAACCTACCCCTCTTAATGTTAAAATACCTTAGGCTTCTCTCACTGATTTCATTCACCTGGCTATAGGCTATAATTAGAATGCCAGAAATAGAGGAAAAGGGAAAAAACAGAAAAGCCTTAAGTTTTGCAGTAAAACTTGACAGATGCTTTGCAGTTACCTACTGTATGCTTCTTTTTTTGGCCCTCTCTTGGCTCATTGGGTCATCGTGTATATGTGTGTGTGTGTGTGTGTGTGTGTGTGTGTGTGTGTGTGTATGTACTGTAAATGGTAACACATAAAGTACTATAAAGGGTTGGAATGTAACTGAGCCATAACATGTTAAAAATGGATCCACTAGCTAGTACATTCTCTAATATGGCTTAGTTTTGACTCTGGGATACAAACTGCAGTCAAACAGTTTCTTTGGACTCTTCATATGCAAGTGTGTGGGTGTCTCTAACCTCCAGTAACAACATATCCATAAGAAGTTGTTCCATGTCCTAATTGTTCCTCACCCACCAGCTTATATTATTTCATTCTCTTTTCATAAAACGCATACGTATACAAAATGCTTTCAACCTCATAATCCCATTCATTGAGTTTTTCAGTGTGATAATGATACATATACATTTGAGTCATTGATTTCACACAGTACACACACACGCAGAAAAATACTTTTTTTTTTGGTGATTTTTTTTTTTTTACTTGTAGCTGGATATTTCTTTGTAACAACATTTAACAGTTGGACTCCTGGTGTCTGCTGTGTTTGTTTTTTTTGCCCTCTGGATCTGTATCACCTACATCACTAGATTGCTTGTTTTAAAGGGTTTTCTTGTGTGATGCTGCTGGTTGAGTCTGACCCTTGTGGAGATGCTCTCTTCCTTCTCTCACCCCAGATTACCCCTGAAGGATGATGAGAGGTAGGGCAGAAAGACAGAAACAGAGGTTCAGCAGAGCTTCCCTGCAGCAGCTGCCTCCTGCTTACAGAGGGATTTATAGATGAGCTGCAGTTTCCCTCCTCCCAGAAAGTACACTTAGAGATGAAAGCATTATGGGACAAAGCACTGATTATGTGATAACTTAATGTAGTAAGATACGTATATTTTCATTATCGAGGAAGGTGTGATGATGCCCACAATTTATCTGCAGGGCACATCAAGTGATTTTTAAAAAGAAAAAACAGGCTGCTACTATAGTAAAATACATTATTCTAAGCACTCAAACACTCAATCAATTCAAATACTCAATCATGAGAGTAAGCAATACCAAGGGTACACCAAGAGAGAGCTGTGCAATAGTCAGAGTATATAAAAACCACAATCGTTTTGAACTTGGCTGTAGTATCCTTGACGTTCCACTTCCAGGATTGCTCTGGTGCCGCAGGAAGTTCCGCTGTTTCCTTCCGCTTTCTTTGTGTTGGAATTTTAAATTTGGTGGATTAATGAGGACTATTGCTAACTGCTAAATACGCAGTACCTTTTAGTTCTTGGCTCGTCCCAAAGAAGGACTTCAGATGGTCATTTGTGCCAGCTGCCATCTGGCCACATAATGCTTCCTGTCACATCGGCCACGGTCACAGTTGGCAGGAGGCAGCTGGTCTAAGCTTGCACCGCGTCGTCCGCTATATGTGCACTGCTCCAGCCTGATGTGCACATCTGCCCTGCCAGAGGAAGGCTGAGGAATCACATCTGTGCTGATTCACAATACCTTCACACATCTCTGTACGTATCCACGTGTTTAAGCCAGAATAGAATAAATCAAAACATTTCTATCTGATATCAATTATGTATTGCCAGCATTAATCTGATGTGTGGTCATATGTTTTGTATCATGGTCGATGTGCGCAGAGGACATCCCCTGCAGATTCAACTGCTGCTTTCCTGTTAAAAGCTCTTGCAAACTGTTACAATCTTGTTCATTACAAATAAACGTGACACCATATTTTACTCACCTACTAGACACGTCCACTGAAATAAGAGCATCTGGTTTAATAAGAGGATTTGTTTCAAGCAAACAATATGTCTATAATGTCCCATGACTTACACTTGAATTCTCGCAGCATGACGATTAAAGTATTGAGGGATGGTTTGAATTTTCAACAGTCCAACCACCTAAATGTGCCTTTGACAATTCCTCTTCATTGGGTTTTTATCTTGAGTTTGAAAGATGAACTTTTTAAATTGATTTTCTCATCCTGGTTTGTGGAGACATTTTGTTAAAAGACCTGCTGCATACAGAAGATTTTTGGACTGCTGTAACTCTTGATAATGTCAACATTATCTGAAACCGAGGTTGTTTTTCATTAAGCCTGGCACCTAAAAGAGACGGGGGAAATTTAAAAGTGAATTAAAATGACACAGGGAGACGTGAAAATATCATCAGTCATGCTTCCACAGGGCTAAACTTAATATTTTCTTTTTGAAGACTTTCAAAGCCAAAAGTGTAATGTGCATGTAGGTTCTTTGCCTGAGAAAATAACTAGCCTGTAGTCTGTATTCTGTATCAAAACACGAAAACCTGTAGAACCAGACGAACACAACAAACTGGCCACCAACTTCAAGCCACTGGGAGTCTGTTCAAACGTCTAGTTCTCCAGTATGCTTGGAATACAAAAAACTAAAAATAAAAAGTTGGAACTAGCAGAATTGTTTTTTTTTTGCTTTGGTTTTCTCTGGTGTTGCAGACTCTTGCTTCTGGAAAAAGAAAGCAAAACTAAAATAAGGATAAACCACACTTGATGGTTGGAATCACTGGTTTGGTTAAACAGCCAGACAGTTAGGCTCAACAGGCACTGATAAGGGATGAGCACAGCAACAAAAATAAAGAATATTGTGCAGTCTGTCTACTGCCGGGGCTCTCTCACTCCACCTGTAAGATCTAGCCTAAAACAATGTGTTTTAAGACTCCCCCTAGGATACTCTAACAATGATACTTATTAGCAGCTTTCCCTCAACCTGCCTCATCCATTTCCATTCAATTAATGATTTTTCCCCCCCCCAGAATGCCTCTGAAAAAGCCACAGGGAATAGAAGTGAACTGAATCTATTCACAGTTACAGTGAACATTGGTGGATTCTTAATGATTGTGAAGCAGAAAAAATAGTGTCTGCTAGGCCATATGTGAGAATGTTGCAGCTTTGTCACATTATGGTTGTCGACAAATGATTTCTAAATGTCAAATGTGTCATTCAGTATGACATTGATACCGTTGTTATTTTACCCATGTACTGTAAAGAAGAGAATGGTTTGCAAATAGGAATTAAAAAAGAATAAGGATCAAATCTGAAGAGCTAACATAACGACAAGAACAATTATTCTACCCTCATACTCACATAATCCACAGCTGCATGCAGCAAGCTCCAGCTGTTCTCAGAGCAGTAAAAAGAGAAAAGGCTGTGAGAAACCACTAACGAGTAGAAGTAAATCAGCCAGACTGAGAATAGCTGAGTACATCGGTAAATCAAAAAACTTTATAACGAATGAAGTCTTTGAAACATTCCCTGATTAGGTGTGGCATGTGGATAGAGCCAGCAAAGTGTCAGTGTCTGACATGAGAGAACACCGCAGGAGTACTCACACCACATGTATGTAATTTGTGATTTAAAAGGTTTTTAAATTACAGCACTCTTACACAAGTACATTTATAAAAAGATGAAAAGTCTAAAAGCTCAGCTTACTGTCTCCAGAGACTGCACCGACCTGACCAAAGCTTTTTTATTGCGATATATTCAATGACTGAATGAATAAATGAATGAATGATTATTTATTCTTTTCTATAAGATTTTCTTACTGCATTTCTCAAAGTATAACTGTACTTTCTTACAACATGAGTCTTTCATTGAAGTTTTGCCCATTATTTCTTTCAGTACTATCGACATCGCACTCACCAAGTTATTAGCTGATCTGGGAACACAGCCACGTTGAGAAAAAGAAGTCCAGCAGAACCAGAACCTCAAGCAGTCCGATTATCAGCCAAGTCGTAAGAAAGGAAAAAACCCTTAGATAAGCAAAAGTTATTTGGATGAGAAAACAGAAGCAAATATTGATTTTTTTTTTTTTACCCCAACTGTCCATTGTGATTGTGATCATCACAGTTTACATAATTTGACTTTGTGGTTTAACTGGTACCTACCAAACTGGCCATAGTTATAAATGACATTTCAAATGTGCTCACTTTTGGCTGTACCTCCAAATATATATATATATATATATATATATACAAATTGGGTTTAGAAAATCTTGCAAAAGTCTGACCTTTTGACCACTGGGACTTACGTTTAGCAATGTCACTGTGTTCTCAGATCAGCAATTTTAGTAACTAAGGCTGAATCCCATTTCTCTGTCTTACTCCTTCCCCTTCCCCTACCCCTTCATCTTACCCCTAGCCCTTGTTCCTCAAAACAGTGTGGTAAGGGCTAGGTGAAAACACCCCTATGAAATGAGACACCACTTGGTTACGGTTCCGTCATCATACATCGTCGCTAGCTGGCTGCTACATCACCAGAGGCGACAAGTATTGATTACAAACTTCCAAGATGCCGTCTGCAAGTGTGTGTATGTCGATTGCGTCGACATGAACGCATGACTCACTCCCATAGTTGTTTTGCAGCATATTTTGATTTAAGAAACTTCTGCTCGTTTTCAGCCCGAAAGTGGATCAGCTGCCGGTGTTATGTCCCTACTGGTTTCCAAACAAACTGGTTTCCATATATTGGCCCTCATTTATGAAACGTGCGTACGACCTAAAACAGGTGTAGGACGGGCGTACGCAGATTCCTACGCAAAGCAAGGCATTTATCAATTTGAACATGAGCGTAGGCTGCGATAAAATCTCACGTCTGGTCTGAACTCGTGTACGCAAGTTTTCGAGTCAGTGTGGACTTGCAGTGCAACAGATAATCAGTTTAACAGGAGAAGGAAAAATCATCAGTTGATCACTTATCAGCAATGGCAGATCTGGCTCTTTTAGAGGACCTCTATGCACTCCATTGGATTGATTAAGGGCAGATGGCTCTGTCTTGCCTCAGGGGGGAGACCCTACTATACACAGTATAAACAGTCTGCAACATTGTTTTAGCCTGTGGGGTTCTGCACATCAGGGGGTTTCAATCTCCACCTCTGAAAAGTCCCGCTTCTTAGCCGGATTACGTCTCGCCATGTCGTAAATTGTAGGGGCGAGGCTTCAAAACCGAGAATATATTGGGGCGTGAAATTTAAATTACGATCGTTTCCAGCCGCTGCATTTATCAATGTATAACCATTGTGACGGTCTGATTGGTGCGATACGAACGTTTCATGAATCACTCTCTCACCAGATTCGTCACACAATCACAAACATGTTACTGGCGATTTTGAAATCGCTTCCCAGATCCACTGCGGCGAAGATGATGGTATAAGTGAGCACTACATCACAACCACATACAAAAAAGAAATTTAAAAAAATATAATGATTGCAAGATTGTTTCGATTTCACAAGGGCAAAAACATGTATCACCTGTAACAGCAGCTCTACGCTGTGAGCTACAAGGCTCATGGATCTCTCTCTCTCTCCCCGTGGGGTCGAAAATCAAGCTGTTCCACTAGCTGCTCCCTCTAGAGGTCTGGAGAACTTCCGTTGTGTAATCTGGATGCAGCGTTTTTTTGTTGCATTTGTTTTCTGGGTTTGTGTGCTTTTCTTTTTGCATCGTTTCATATTTGCAGTTTATGTATTTGGTTGTGTTGTGTGTATTTGCAGCGCGTTTGCTGAATGCTGCGCATGTGTTGTCAAATTAATGAAGTTGTTTTTCCTTTTGCATCACTTCTTTTTTCGGGGTTTGCATGCTTTTCTTTTTGCATCGTTTTTTATTTGCAGTGCGTTTATGTATTTGGTTGTGTTGTGTGTATTTGCAGCGCGTTTGCTGAATGCTGCGCATGTGTTGTCAAATTAATGAAGTTGTTTTCTTAATTTGCTTGTGTTTTGTCTATTTGCGTGTGTTTTCTTAAGTTGCAGGGCGTTTGCCCCTGTCGGCCACCGTATGTATTAATTAACTACGTCAGCATCCAGGTAACATGTTGTCTTGAGTTGATCTGAAACAACGGGTTACCTGGGTTTAGTTTAGAAAATACCTGAACGTATTTATTACGTTTCTTTCCTCACGGCTACGGCTATATTGACCACTAGCCTACATTACAGCCCCCTACGACACTACACAGGTCTATGGTAAAAAAAATAAAAATGTAAATAGTGACGATCTAACTCAGATAAAACTGTCAACATACAGTAGCTACACAGTTGCGTAAAACATACCTCTGTGTTTGCAAAACGTGCTTGCAATACAGTGTTATTTGAGCTTTGCTCCGAATTAACCAGTGTCTATCGAATGATTCTATCCAAAGCTATATTCTAATCATAGACTGTTAATATTTACAGTCTATGGTTCTAATCAAACTCCAACACAGCATATAACGTTATTTAAATTATTTAAGGAGCATTGAGCTCAGGCGATATGTTTCTCTCTGGGTTCAATAAGTGCGCTAGCATGGTTGACACCAGACCCTTTTCAGTTGTAACTGAGAGTGGGTCTGGGCAAGGTTCATTCGCAGCTAATTTCCAAACGGACGCCGCTCAAATGCCTCTGGGCGCATTGGATAGTCTTTCAACCAATCAGACCAACGATCCGGGTGACGTAGCAGCGACAGCGGCATCAACGGGTTGCTGCGCTTCGGTAGCTGTCATGTTGAATGTAAAAAAAAAGCTGCTCGATGTTGCTGTGCTATCGTCATCATGTAAAGCCCGCCTCAATGGTTGTGATTGGTGTAAAGCCTGCCTCAACGGTTGTGATTGGTGCCTCAATTTGGAAAAATTGGAAATGAGCTTGAATGGGCTCTTGGCCAGACTGACTTGCAGAGCAAATCTCAAACTTGCCAGAAGTTCGTCAGGGTTTTCCCAGGCTATAAGTGCGCCCCTCATGGACAAAATAAACCATTGCCTAATTTCTTTTAGCTTTTCATGTGGCTCAGTGTTAGCAATTGTGTATTTTGACAGTATTGTCCGAGTTATATCGTCACTGTTTAAAAGTATTCATAGTCATATGTTGTAGGGGCTGTAATGTAGTGGTAATATAGCCATAGCCGCGAGAAAAGAATCATGATAAATACGATTGTGTATTTTCTAAGAGTAACGGTTTTAAACAGCCTATGGGAGTAGCCAGTTGTTTCAGATAAAACCAAAACAAGCTGTTACCTGGATGTTGACGTAGTTAAGTAATACCTACTGGAAACAAAAGTCAAAAGTGTTCAAGTTGCTCGCAGTGTAGAGCTGCGGATGTGAAGAGTATGTGTTTTTGCTTTCGACAGTTCGAAACCAGCTCGATGCAAACTTTGCATCGAGCATAACTGCAATTATTGTATTTTCTTAAATTTATTTTTTGTATGTGGCTGCAATGTAGTGCTCATTTATACAATCATATTCGCTGCAATAGATATGAGATGCGACCTGAAAATCGCCAGTAATATGTTTGTGATTGTGTGACGAATCTGGCGAGAGATGCAGGCAACAACTGCTGCTGTTAGGTAAACACAATATATGGAAACCAGTTAGTTTGGAAACCAGTAGGGACATAACACCGGGTTTGCTCCAGCGTCCCTGTGTGATACAGGATGGTATATGTAAAGAACATATCAATGTCTCCAAAACAAGTAGTGTTATGCACTGATATCAAATGAAATTCGCTGTTAATGGAGTTTAGTTAAAACTGTAGACATGCATGGAGTCCATTCAAGGCAGAGAAATGCAGGACTGTTGTGCAAAAAAGCAATGTCACGTTAGCCTAGCAAATTAGTCTTTTTTTTTTTAAACGTTTCAATTAAGAACATGGCTGCAAATATATATGTACAGGACTGGAGAGCACAAAACAAGACTTTAAGACTGTAATTTTTAAATCGATTATTTAAGCTGAAAATACTTACATTTATGGGACTCTCTGGTTGATCTGGCCTCTATTGTTGCCGGTTGCACAGTGTATTCAAGTAAGCTTGCAACTTTGCTTAGTTTTAAGGGGTATCTACCCTTTACGTCCGTTATATTCAAGCCATTGCCAAATGAGTTGCTACAAATCTAATTAAGACTATCAGCTCCACACAACTCTCTCTGTATTTCTCAGTATGGCTATGTTCAGAAGATTGTGGCGTCTGGTGACTTTCCCACGCAGAAACTTGAGCGAAGATAATTACCTCTTCTGAAGAGTCCATCATGTTTTTTTAATCCTCCGTGTCCTCCTTGGCTACTAGCAACTGTGTGGAGGAGAGGTGGGGTTGGTGCGCGATCACGTAAGGCTTGTATCATGTGGACGCGCCGACAGTTTTGTTGTCATTACTTAGAATTCCTCATGGGGGTGACAGAAACTACGCACTATAGCTTTAAGATTTCCACTTTTGAGTGTCAAACACTTAATTTTCTGCATTCTGGTGAATGTTTCTGCATCAATTTATGGTGCAAATGTCTTATTTATGTAAAGGAAATTACAATAGGCTTTTGGTGTGGGATACACTGGCCATTTTTGATTATTGGGGGATTGTAACCCCCCATCCCCCCTGTAAATTACGCTTATGGGCTAGAAACAGGAAACGAAAGAGCAGTTTAACAAGCAGTCATAGTTTGAAAGTATTTACTGACTAATAACAGCTAGCTTAGCTGCAGAGTTCGCAAACCCTCCAACTCTGAACAGAACTGGATGATTCATAAATATGTAGACTAGCTAGTGGCCTGCAGCCTCCTCCACCCTAAAAATCCAAAGAACTAAAAATAAATTCTATTAACCTCCCAGAAAGATGGAAAACAAGCTGCCCCCCCCCCCCCCCACCTGTCACAGTAATTGTACAATTATGTAATTAGTAACTGTTATGCAATTACTAAATTTTTGTGATAAACCAAAATTAGAAGAACATTTTGACTTGGTACTAAATAACATCATGGATTTCCACTCGCAACTAACCTGGGCTGCAGAAAAGGTTATAATTGAGTATTTAATGACTGGCGTATCTGTTTTGGGAGGAACAAAGACTTTGGAAATTGGGAAGATTATCACCTGAGGCTTCCGCTACATTGTTCACAGTCGAGTGATGAAATTCAAGTAAAAGATTGTTTTTGAGTGAGACTGTGTGAAAGCTTTCGTGAGGCAAACAAAGAGATTCCTATAACAAAGAGAGTGCGGTGGTTGAAGCTATTATTTTCATTCCAGCAGGTCTCCCTCTGATATCGCAGGGCTCCAGACTCAAAGCAGAGACCATGATTTCACTCAAAGCAACAATAAACAGCATCAGCAACTGACTAATGAAGACTGAACAGAAGGTGATAAACTCCCTTTAGACTTCTATTAGTGGTATTGGTTCCAATTAAATTTAAAATTAGATACTGTGCAGCTTTCATCCAATGTGATTAACAACTTGGAATAACCCTCACCAAACCAGATTATGACAATGAATGACAATATTGCTCAAGATGGAAAAAAAAAAAGAGACAGTTTATAAACTTGGACATTTATCAGTATAAGTGACTGAGCCAAAAAAATATTTTCTACATATGATTTGGAAATATCCAGAGGTGTCTACATTTTGGAAATGTGTTTCATCATGTCTGTCAGTAATCTTAGAATGCACTGTACCGTTTACTCCATTGGTTTTGCTTTTGACTGATGACTCTTTATTACAGTTTTCTTTTCAACAACGGCGAGTGTAGCTGCCCAGCCTCACGGCAGCAAAGAAAAGTTGGCAGGCCCCACAGTCTCTCCAGAGACAACAGTGGCTTTTTGCCTTTTTGGACATTCTCTACACAGACGGTTGCAAGATTTCACATTTCATATATATATATATATATATATATATATGTATATATATATTTTCTATATATTTTCTTTCTGTCCCAAAATTAGATGCAAAATTGTAACCTTCAGAAAGACGATAAGTAAATCTCGGAAACCCTTATTTTATTAATTAAAATAAATAAATAAATTACAAAAAAAAATATATATATATATATATATATATATATATATATATATATATATATATATATATATATATATATATATATAAGAAAAGCATAAATAAGCACCATGATGTACCACTCTAGAATATACTAGATACTGCCCTATCTCGCAATGTTAACGAAAGTGAAAAATAATGTGTATCCGCCCTGTGATTCGGATCCGCTCCAGAATTGAAGGGGTTCTTCCTTGTTCCGTATTAACCAACAGGGTTATACTTACATTAAATGATAAAGGCTAGGCCTAAACTACACTTACACCATTAAAATTGTGTTGTACTTTTTCAATGACCAAGATTAAGAAAGAGGTTTTGAAATAGCTCTTCAGCTTACGATTTTATTCAAACTGCATTAACAACAATGAAGAAAAACCGGAACAACAGAAACATTGATAACAATCTCACACAAGATAAAGAACGCCCACTGAGAGAGACTGTATAGTTGACCTTTGACACCCTGTCCGACTACTGGAGGGGCAGAGGGAGCATAGACACTACGTTCCCTAGGCTAGACGTTAATCCGTATCCACCGGAAAGGCCTAAAGATCCTACAAGATGACACTCACCCTGTAAACTCCCTTTTCACCATTCTTCCATCAGGGAGAAGGTTGTGAGCTATTAAGACAAGAACCTCCCGCTTTCTCAACAGCACATACTGCAGAACCATTAAATCTCTAAACAGCTCTCCATCTTTGTACAGTACCACCACCTTATGGAAAAAGGTTCCCCTAAGGTGCCTGTATAAACTGTCCATCTCCTCACACTGGTTTTCTAATATTACTTTTTATGCCACCCATATTAGCGGTATTTTATCTATTTATTGCAAAGTTGTGGACTTGCGCTATGCATTCCTATGCAACGTGTCACTTTAACTTGATATTGGTTATTTTAGTTAGTTATTTTCATCCAGGTATGTAGCGATCGTTTTTTTTTTTTATCTGCCTGTGTTAAGTGTGATCCCATGTGGGATACCATATGTGTATATATTAGCTATATGTTTTTGTTGTTGTATTGTGTTGATGTCCTGTCATGAGCACACTGAAGCAAATTCCTAGTAACTTGCACCGAGTTGTATAGCAATAAAGTATTGAATCTTGAATCTTGAATCTAATCTCCCAGCTCCAACTCTGGTTCACACACAGACAATAAAGTGGTATCAATGTTCTTGTTTAACTCTCAGAAAGAAAGCGAATAAGGGTATTTCCCAAAACGTTGTACCATTTGTTTAAAAAGCTATACTAATTGCCTAAATGTATATTAGAGTTTACATTTTAAAAGTTGATTTTTCAATTTAAAAGGTGATAGTACGTCTTCTTGTCTACATCCCTATTTGTAACCTACTGTAGAAGTAGAATGTACAAAACTAAACAAAAAAAAAGGACAATAAAAAATGTATTGTATAAAAAATTATAATTTAGAACACCAGTGAACGCAACAGTATACAATGTGCTTTTAATACACTGTGTCAAACTCATTTTACAGCACAGGCTAGACTCAATTTCTCAGTACCTCTTAAGTCTTATCTTTCTCATTGGAGAAAACATTCAGACGCTCTCCTTTTTCCTCTGTATCTCTCTCTTTCTTCCTCTGTCTGTGTTTATTTACATCCCTCTCTAAAGCTCCCTCAATATCCCTCTCTCCATGCTCCACACATCGGCAAAATGGCTTCATTTTCTAGTCCTCAGAAGCCAAAGGGAATCGATTGTGTGACTCAGAATTTCTCTCAGCCGCAACTCTCGCACACGACTTAAGGTCCTTAATTTAATAAAAAAGACAGCGTGATTACATTATGTGTGAAATGCCGTGCTTTATCTGCCCTGAGATATTCATGGCCTTACAGTGTGTGCTCTGCTCATTGTACTGGGAGCAGGGGTCATAAATAACCCATTTTCTTTTGTGTCTATATTCCTGAATGTTACTATTTATTGCTGGCACCCAAGCAATTTCAGCTATGACCTTTAAAGACTTACCTTGTCAGTTTCGGAGTAATTTCAGATAGGTTTCATCCACTGTGAAGGCAGGAAAACATTTTGAGGAGTGAATTCAGGTGAGATCTACTCAAGGATGTGCATAAATTGCTTTCTTTTGTTTCACACTGTTTAGTGCTTGTGTAGTCAATGGCTAAATGCAATTAAATGTGAAACCTTGTGTGCCATGAGGTCCAATTATTAATCACATTTTAGTCTGGGAGCTGCATCATCTGAGCACAAATAATTTAATTTGAGTTTCTCAGTCATAGATTTCATTCCAAACGTAATCAGGGTCTGAGCTATCACCTAGTGTCTCTCCAAATTGCCAGCATCTCCTGTGTTTAATCGGTTAATGGAGCTTTTAGTGTGCGCTGATTTAAATATCAGCACAGAGTGTATGAAAAGAAATAAAAATGAATCGTTAAGGTTTCTTTATCCCCTTGGATTAGACTTGCATTGCTGCTAACCCTTATTGTGTCGAGGAATGTTTTGGAAAGTAGGAGAACATAAATAAATTAGGTTATTAACATCTACATCCCAAGGTGCTACTTTGCCAACAATGTGATTGCTGAAAGAAAGAAAATGTAATGATATGATCAGCACAAACTGACTAATTAATCCAAAACGGAATTCATTCTTAAAAATCCCTCCATGTTCTGATTCTCGGGAAATGGTAAAAGGAGAGCAATAATGAATTTTGGTCTTAGTGGCTGTGATGTGAGTTGTGCATAACTGAATGTTGGCTGCCAGCTCTGCTTTAAGGTTAGATTCATGAATACCAACTTTGGATCCTTAATTTATTATGTCCAAAGAGCTGCTGGGGATTCTCGTCAGGCCCCATGCAGGACTTTGAATGGCCAAGTGGGTTTAAAAAAAGCATAGGTGATGCCAGGGAGGGGCTTAGGGGTGCTGTAACTACCCTGAGGATAGAAATAGCAATCCTAATAAATAAACTCTAATAGCAAGACATTTCTTTCTTTCTTTATTTATAGTTTTTATTGTGTCAATACTATAATTTGAATAATGAACAAACCAATTAGGTTTAGACTAAAAAAATAAAGCCAGCATGCATTTAACCTTTGACCTTATTTCCACTTCCTGTTTTTTTTTTACTCCATAAATATGTTTGGAGACTCAATCAAAACCTGCAAACGAGAGTGATTGTGATCCTGACAGGGCTAATACAGGTGATGTTAACAGGTCTCATAATAAGGTCTCATGAAAGTGTAGACACATCTCTAGTAGTCACTGAGCAGGGCCAAGAGAAGCCGAAGGATGGAGATGAGGAAGGGGACCTGCACGGCATGCTGTGGAGGATGCCTGCATTGCTGTAAATCTTCAACGTTTTTTTAGCCAAGAACCCCGTAACTGAAAGAGAGACAGAGCAGGGACCCCCCACTACAAATATTGTATAAAATTAAGTTGCATATTAAACTAGGCCTACAATAACGTGGGCGTCCTAAAGCTTTTATACGTACCTTTTAAGTGCATAGAATTCTAAGCTATTAAAATAATGGTTGTTGGCATGATTTTATAAATCATGTTTTAATATTAAACATGTGGAAGAGTGAATCCTTAAGATTAACTATATTTGTGGATGGCTACCTTAGTGACTACCTTATCTATAGGCCAGTAAGCCTATCATCAATGTTTCACCTCTTGTCTCATTTCAGATGCTTCACTTCCCGCCTGTGTGATTGCCTACCCCGCCCTGATTAGTTTCACCTGTCCCTCATTATCCCTTCCTCCCAATTGTATCTGTGTGTTCCCTGTTCTCTGTGCTAGTTCGTCTGAGCTCTCTTGTGTGTAACATTGTGCTTCTCTTGGATTTAGATCTTGCTTCTGTTTTTTTCTGCTTGTTCTGTACTGAATTCCCATGTACCTAACCCTGCCTGTCAAGTAAACCCTTTTTGGCTTTACCTGTTTTTGTGCCTGGTCTTGCATTTGAGCCCTCTGTCTGTTGCACCAGTGTCTCAAACAGACAGAAGGACTATGGGTGAACACAGGAGTTGCAACACAGACTCCATTATGTGAGTGAAGTCCGGCCCGAACAGCTCGACATCTGGAGGGTTTTGTTGTGGAGGCCCCGTTCGAAGGAGCACACTTTAGACAGCATGGATCACCAGAAAACACACTCTTTCTATCCTGTTATAGACAGGTGGTCAATGGCGATGAAACAGCGCTTTTAAATAGAGAAAAAATGATGTACTGAGAGGTGTGCCAGCTCTAAGCCCCAAACACTCGTCTTTTCTTGACAAATTGTGTATGGCCCATCATTATGGAATCGGTGAGTAAAACTTTGCAAAGCTCTACCAGGAATGCCGGCTTCTGCAAAGAAAACAAGAACAGGGAAATGCAGTACTATCAGCAGCACTCAGGAGTTCCTAACCCTCATGAGGCCATACAAAGATGCATTCATAGACTTGTACAAACTGATATGCATATCTCTGACACTTCCTGTGGGGACTCTCAAACCAGTAACCTGGCACTGTTGGCTATTAACACTGAGAGAACAAGGGCCCTGCCCTGGACAGCGACATAATCATTGATTCCTTCACACTCAACCACAGCAGCAGACACATTGTTTTCTTATGAAGATGTTTAACGGTAAGTGCATGATTTTATTTCTCTCAGTTGCCTGTTATAAATGTAATGCATCACTATGCGACGCTCATTCATAAAACATTAGGTCTATGGAACGGAACACTGTTAATTCATTAGTCGAGGTGTTGGTAACTAGCAGCATCAGTTTGTGATCTCAGAATCTAAGGCTGAAATGTGCACAAACCTGTCTGTTGCTTGCTGCTTGTGTGCAAGCCCTGTTTGTAGCATACTTGTGTGACATTTTATATTCAGAGGTGTGTTTAAGTAGGCAGGCCTTTGAAACTTACATCTTAATCCCTTGAGCTGAATATCTTGCCTTGTGTTTAACACAGAATGACATTGTAACTGTTGCAGAGCGGGTACTGCGTATGTGCACACGTGTGTGTGTGTGTGCACCCTCACTGAAAACAGTCGAGCAACCCCATAGCACCAGCAAAAGAAAATCTCTGGCGCCGCAATGCAATTACAAACCGTTGAAGATTGGCATTTCAAACTCACAAATGTCTCCAGTCAGACAGGCTTCCTCATGAAAAGATTATATTCCTGAAATACACTGGAGGCCTGCAAAGGTGAATCTCACTGGTGCACTTTTCTTTCTCAGGATACTTTGTAAAGAACAACTCTTTATTTTCTTATAAGCTTATTTTTTGTTTTGCTTTCGTAACAATATGTCCCATGGTCTCTGATATTGACGTTTTGCATGTAGGTGATTGTTGGTTTTATTTAATTACTTTTTCATAGCCATCCCATGGTGCAGATGTTAACTTGTGTTTTCTTTGCAGTTTGCAGAAATAGTGGCATGCTGGCATCAGATTTTGCACCTTGAAAAAAAGCATAGCAACAGCAAAACATTGTGTAATGTTTCTCCCACAGAAATGGATTGGTTATATTTCTTTTCAGATTACTTTTCCAATGTGTGCAGAAGTGCTGTTTTAGACATACAACCATGCATTCAACACTCATTTAACGCCTGGGGAAAGTGGACCATACATCCCAACGGATAGGAGGTAAAAATAGCTCCGCTCTTCATGGAGCGCACAACATGCATATGAGCCATAAGGAGAGATAAAGTGTGCTTTTTCCAGAAAAGCATAGATTACAAAAAGGCGAGCAATGCCAGAAATTGACTTTGAGCGATCAGAGCCATTGTAACTCAGCTGGGTCTCCAAATGGACCTCATAATGTCATACATCCCAGCAGGACACAATCACCTGGCAACACGTTGATTGATAGCAGCAGGCGGCACTCCAGCGCATCGGCCCAGCCAGATTTATCCATCATTGGAATTTGGATTTGATAAGCTGGTTGATGGGAGAAAATACCATTAGAGTGGCAGGGGATGCAGCTGGGTGGGCCGCCAGAGGGAAGGCTCATATGAGAGACGATGAGAAATCCAGAATGGGTTTATTAAGACTGGCTGATATTGATGAACATCTTGTTGGGGGGAAATGTCAAATACATAAGAGTACACTAGAATGGACATGATGCCTGTAGAGGCTGATGACGTGTCGTCTACAATGTGCAGTCCATTCTCGAGATGTTGCTTTTGTCATACATCTCTAATCTCTCAATCATATTCACCGGCGTTATTGCATAAGAAGAAGAGTTCTCACTGTGCAGAAATCTGCTGAGGTTTGTCTGCCTCCGGGGCTGGTTGCTGGTGGAGGGTGACAACTTAAATGGCTGATATAAAACCTGACACAACTAATCTATCACACATCCCCTGCCTGTCTGCTTGAAATTCCTCTTTTTAAAGGATGGTTTATCGTGCAGCTATGAGTCACGGTGTACAATATTGCTGGCTGCAGCCTTGTGTGTTTACAAGATTGCACGTGTCGTCTGGATTTAGAATATCTCTAACATGGACATATCTGATCCTATTTTGACATGTAATCTCGATGTTTGGATTACCCAGTAGAAGCGGAAAAAACATTGCTAGGTTTATTTGTCTTAAAGTGCCCATATTATGAAAAAATCTCTTTTTTATACTTTTACAAAATTAAATAACATCCATGCTGTTTTGAGTGAGATACGGTTTCTGAATGTGTCCTGCCTTCAGTCTCCAGGCGAGCTCTTCAAAATCTGCACGGCTTTCTACGTCACTAGCCGAAACGAGCTGGCTAACCGCAACCGTTAGCATGCTAGCGCTAGAATGCTACCTCGTTCTCAATGGCAAAGCACTGCTACAACACACACAAGTTCACCATAATCTCCAAAAGAACTACTTCCATGTACGCCCTCATTTAGAAGTCTCCCAGCTAATCCTGCCTTGTAACTGACCGAAGTTGGAGAAACAGCCTTTCTTTTACTGTCTATGGAAACGGCTAGCTAACATGATCCTTACCTAGCTACTGCGCATGTGCGACTACAAACAAAGATGGTACAGAAGAAGAGATGTCTCACTCTGTAGCTGAAACAGAGACCTGAACACAGAGTGAAAAGAGGAGCTGCAGCAGTGAGAGAGAGCTGTGCAGTACAACAAAAATATGTTTTTTGAAAATTAAACCATGTAAACCTATTCTGGTACAACCTTAAAATACAATTATGAACCTGAAAATGAGCATAAGAAACGCATGGCATTTTCACAGGTTCGTTCATATATTATTATACATAAATGTCTATGTAAGAATGATTCATTTTTAACATTGTAAAAAGCCTCTTTTAATTTGCTGTAAAGGCAACAGTGATGCTTATAATCCTTTAACGTCAATTAAGGAAAAAAGGGGTAACCACGTTCTTATAGGCTGAATAAAGCAAGTGAAGCTTTGTAGAAGAAAGCCCCAACATTGTCTTTAATTTAATGGAAGCACTGAAAAAATGCACTCCCTGCCACCCAAATGACACTTTAGGCCGGTTGTTTTCTTTGTTTTCCCTACTGCCTTTCGACAAACCCATTAAAACAAGTTAATCATCCATTTTTATTACACAAAACATCAATTAATCATGTCCATCTTCTTTTAACTCCTTTTTAAAGCTCCATTAAACCACATATGTGAGCGCCTGTCATTAGAACACTATGAGAGCAGCCGGCAGACACAGAAAATGGGAGAGATGCTCATTTAAAATTAGTCTGGGTCATGATCCAGCTTTGTAAATTAAGAGCAACTGACGTTAGGGTTACATAAATGTGCCACATCTTCCAAATGGAATTGCAAAGTTTTGTCATTGTACTGCTGCTGTACTCCAATTTGAAATTATTGACTCAATTTGTGTTTTGTTCATTGATGTGATACTTTATTGTCCCCCGAGGAAAGTTGATTCCAGCACTGTTGATTCACTGTAAACACATACAGCACAGTACACATGCAGCACTAAATGATTCAAATTGACAAATTCTAATCACACATCTGTTTTTCCCTTCATGCACTGTAGCATTTGCACTTAACAGGATGTATCGGCATTCACAAATCTGAAAGTGCTGCAAAAGTGCGCCCGAGCAGTGTGTACAACATTTTTCTTGTAAAAAGATGTCAAGCCAGTCACAACCAGTCACTGTCACTGCCCTCAACACGACTGTCAGCAGATTGTTGAAACCTCTCACCTGCATACTGTAATGCAATGCCCACTGCCCTGTCAAACACAACTAACCTTGTCAGGTACTGTGCATTACTACTACTACTACTCTAATACTCCCCATGTCTCTCCAGTCCAGGAAGGAAGCCTTTGCTATAACATCCTGGGGTCTCATTTATAAACGTGGCGTACGCACAAAACGGGGCTGAAAATGTGCATACGCCACTTCCCACGCAAAGGTTGTGATTTATAAAAAACTAATTTGAAGGGAGACTGTGCGGTCCTCCACACAAACTCTGACCCATGCGTACGCACATTTTGGAGACAAAATAGGAATTGGCGACGCAGATGGTGAGGTGGTGAACTGAAGTCAGACTGCAGAAAGTAAATGGGGAATTGTTTTGAATGTACAGTGGCCCAGCACACACACCTAAACCATGCCTGTAGCTCCTCACAGGACGCTGATTGGCTCGGACACAAAAGCGTTACTGAAAGCCTGACAAGATGAATTTGCGTAATTTTGTGATATCACGTACAAGGTAAACTATTGGACGGACTGATGGAGTGATGTAGGCAGTGTGCAACGGCCAACAAAGTCAGGCCCCCCCCAGCAGTTTCAATGCCTGTGTGGACATTGGGACTGAAGTGATATTATAAACTATTTCTAGTGCCAACCTACACGGTCAAATTACAGCGCAGACATTGTCAGTTGGAAAAACAACACATTCATCCTCTTTTTGGCAATTACAAATATTTGACAAAATAACTGCAGTCAAAACAAATAGATACATAATGAATTCTTAGCACAAATATTTTTTAATTTAGTTTAGCTTTATAAAAAGCAAATGATATCTGAGGTGATGAAATGCGTCGGGACAGCATCAGTGTCTGCTGAAACCGAAGCATAGCAGAGCATTTGATGAATCTTTTTAGCTCACAACAGACCCAAAGTTGAGTTGCCAGCATGTGATCTTCTTCAATCTTTCATTATTCAGGTCAAATATATCTCACAGTTTCTCCCTGCTATCACTGTCCTCCATTACGGTTCTCTCTGAATTTGTTTCATTTCCCATGGTGCCTGTTTTCCTGTATTTCTCAAGAGTGAAGCCGTTCTCATCCACACATGCTGTCGATCACACAGCAAGTGTCGAGCCTTCGTGTTAAAAGGGAATTTCACACAGAACTAAGGCACAGTGTCTGTGCTACATAATGCACACAATTTCACGTCCATGTTTAGCATCAAGTCTATTTATTTATTCTATGTCTTTCTAACAGTATTTAACATGCACAACTGTAATGGGGTTTGTCATCAGGGAATGCAATTTTAATCATGAGGAAGCAGACAGGAAATGGAGTTATAATGAACAATAGAACAATAATAATGAATGCAAAACGTGATCTGTCTTTTCAATTTTCATGGCAGCATTGCAATTGATTAAAGAATTGTCATTTTAGTTTTTTATGGCATTAAAAGAATACTAAAGAATAATATCAATCTAATGGGAGAACAAGTAAAAACACTATTTTCTTAAAATCATTACTTGAATTAATTATTTAAAGGGATAATTCATTCAAGGAAAGAGTAATGCATCCAGTAAACCAGTCTAAAATACTGCGTTTTAATGGGATCTATGTTGAGGTTCAATAATTGTTATAGAATGTTTATTTTTATTTTGTGGTGGAAGTTTACTCTGTTGCATTTTGTCTTTTTTTGTCTGTGCTCATTCTGGGCCGGTGGCACTGTTTTTGGAGGGTAGCGTATGTAGCTTCGGTTGCTGTAATTACCTGTCACCGGTCTAGTCATCTGTCAATCGTTCGTCATCAGAAAAGTGTGCAAAAGACAAATGGCCGTATTAAAAGCTCTCAACAGAGACAAAGGTGCGATATATAAAAAAATTGAAGTTAGTTCATGATATTGATCTTACGAATTAGGAGACATAAAATGGACCTTGACAGCTTGCTACCCATACTCACTGATGTCAGCGCCTACACCTGTCAGAAAAAAAAAAATCAATCAATCTTTGGAGGCCCATGTCCAATTTACAAACGTGTGGTTACAGGACCTTCAGATCTACAAGCTAAATGCCAACTACACAATCATCAAAATAAGCTAGCTAATGTTATGCTAACTGAATGCTAACAAAACGTTGGATAATAATGCATAAGTTAGCATGCATAAGTTAATTAACCAGTATCCAGCAAAATGAAACGCATAACGTTAGCCTACCATTTTGTCTGACCGTATACTATATACTGTATACTACATTTTGTGTTTTGAATCCTATTCAATGTGCAGTGTTTTGTGTTAGTTCAGCCGTAGTCTATATGCTTGCATTCCACTTCCAGGATTGCATCGGTGCCGCAGGAAATTCTGCCAGATGCATGCATTTTCCGCTTCCTTCCGCTTTCTTTGTGTTGGAATTTTAAAACGGATCCTCCTCGCTCCACAGCGTGTGGATGGTCTGGCAAAGCGAGACTAGTTCAGCCGTCACTTTTGATATTTGCATTTAACAACCTGCGGATGGCACTCTTAAGGCAACTACTCCCTAGCAGACATGTCTGGACAAGTCCTCGCAGTCAAATAATAAAAAATAATCGATAACAAAAACGAACGAAATAACGTAAACTAGGAGGGGAAAAAACATTGTCGTTAACTGAAATAAAAATGAGGCATTACAAAAAAACGATAACTAAAACTGTAATGTCTGTTGGCAAAACTAACTAAAATAAAATTATAGAGTAAATGTCCTTAGTTTTCGTCTTTGTTGATGTCTTTCATAGAGCAAATAACGTTATATCTTTCCGACCATGACATTTCCCGTAGACATGTATAGTTTCCAACTGGGAACCCAGAAATCCCGACATTCCACGTCAAATTGAACACAACATAGTCCATGCCCCTCGCCTGGCATCATAGCGGTACCGAACGTCGGAAGAAAGCGGCACCTATTTGATTATGACTGTGTCAGATAAAAGCAAGTGCCTTGCAGTGGAAGGTGGTAAAATATGTGGACAATTTATTACAGGGAAAAATCCCACGAATTTGAAAGTACATTTGAGAAGCGCACACAAGCTAGGAGGATAACCTAGCTTACCTTAACAAGGTAAAGAAGAACGCAACGCCCCCTTTTCCCCAAAACAGAAACTAACCCCGGTAATGTTACAGGGCCAGTACCGATATGATACGATACTTTAAGTATAATATAATATAATATAATAGTATTAATAATTAAGGTGGATGCATCATCAAATTGCTAAATCTAAATGAATTTTCATGACCTTTTAAGTGGTTTTGTGATTATTAATAAATTAAAACCCAGGACAGATATAGATGCTTGTATAAGTTTGTTGTGTTACCACTGTATCTTACAGCCTTTTTACAATTTATACAGCTTGCCGTTGTTTCATTTGTGGCCTGAAAATATAGCCGCATGGCGCTTCTCTTCCTCTCTGCCATTCTTCTGCTCCGTCTCTGTCCTGCTTGTGTGTGTGTTTGCTGCTGGCCACGGCCCGGGCCTGGCTGCTTGTTTGCTTTTTTGCCTGGCGCCGCTGAGTCACATGACGGTACAACATCAAGTCACAAGAGGGGGGAGGAGGAGCAAAGTGATCTGCTCTGCACTGTGACAGCATGTGTGACAGGAGCGGCACTTGAAAGCAGTGGCACTTACACAGACACAAACAGCCCAGGTGGCTTCTTTGATGAAACCGCAGCAGTGCCCACTGGAGGGAAACTAAAACTAAAGTATTGATCTCATTACACTGGTATCGATCAATATCAATACCAACGTTGGTATCGATATTTGGATCGATCCGCCTACCACGAAAAAATGGTCAACTGGCTGTTGATGGTGACACATTCCCATTCCCTATTGGAAATAAAGCAGGACCTGGAAGCATAATATACATTTATGTTGTTTGTTGGACAGATTTTTGGTAATCTGTCATCTTGCCAGGTTAGAGATCAGTGGAGAATTTAAACAAAATTAGATTCCATCTAGGCATGATTGGATGTGTGTGCACTCTGGTGTGTGTACCGGTAAAGATCATATAAAATAATCAATATGAGCATCATTCCTGATTGTGGTTTGCCCTTCGTTCATTTATTTATGCTGTAGGCTTTCAAACAGGGCTGGTAACAGTGCAATTTTTGACCAGAGGCACCTGGACATCTTGAAACACACAGATGATGGTTTTGATATGGACAAATCCTTTCACCATATACAGTATATTCTATTTGTAGTGTATCTTTACCCACCTCAGACCCTGTCATCTGCCAGTCTCTGCAGAGGATCTGAGGTAAGAGGGTTTTGACTGCAGGCAGCCGAGGACTCGCTTTTTTTTTCCTGAGCTCCTGTTTTTGCAGCTCTTCACAGTTCACAACTTCCTGGAGTAAATGTAGTTTGAGTCACATTAAGGAGGAATACATTCATCCCACAAATATGACACAAAATGTGTGGCATGTCTTGTTATGTTGGTTACCTTTTTAATAATTTAGGTAAGCCTAAGTACTACACTGTGCAAACCACTTTGTATCCTTTTTCATTCAAGTTTATAAATTGTGAATTCTTTATGTTCATATAATGTGGTTCCTTAAGTTAAAAATGTGGAATTAGTTTTCTATGGAAATGATTTGTCAAATAAATAATTAGCAGTTTGAGTTTTTCAATGTTATTTGAATAGAACTATGAGGCAAACTAATTGCCTCACTGCTATACAGTACACAATCACTTTTTTGTTACATTTAATAGAAATGCACAAGTCTTAGGTCACCATTCACTGCCTGCTTTTAAGAAACTGTCACATAGCTGATGATGTAAACCCCCTCATTAACCCGGGTCAGCCAATGCACTGCTTTAGTTCATGAATGTTTTTACAGAACATTACCTTATCATTATCACTAAAAAAGTTATTCTTACAACACTTTGGAGGCCCCGGAGCAAACTCAGAGTAGAGAGAATGAGTGCTGAACTACATTACGAGCCATGGCTTCAGTTTGGCCCGCAGCACTCGTTCAGAACTTGGCACGGGACCTGTCCAAAAAGTATCAATAAGAGACTGCAGATAGCCAGCTAAGAACGTTTTTTCCCAGCTGATTTTTTTTTTTTATCTCAATTCTTCAGGTATGGCTTGCAATTCCCCTAAATCTCTGGCAGCTAAATTCTTGGAAAGGCCAAGTGGGATAATGAGTAAGAAGATAGGCACTATGTAGCTACAAACACAAGTTATTACTTCTTCTGCCTTGACCATGAGCAATGCAGCTTAATTTAATCCCCAAACTGACTTGTTTTGTGAAATTTAAGTTTACTCCCTAGGATGTTCATAGAAATATAGGATGATTAGTAATCCCACACTTTCTCTTCCATACCAACACACACTTTAGCGTTTCTTTGTTCTTTATTTATTTTTTAAAGTGCTGTGTCTCTCAGGGACATAGCCTTGACAGGCACAGAGGAGCAGACAGAAGCCTCAGAGGACATGCCCTTTTATGTCAGAGGGAGCTAGAGCTGGAGAGAGAGGAAGGCATGGAGGGAAGTGCGGGGCGGCTTGCAGGGAGGCGGGGAGCCACGCTACGGCAAGCCAAGCTAAATCTCCTCCCTACTTTGTATGCATGCCTACGCTCACTGGCTATGCATAGTGCAGGAGGAAGGCATAATTTGTCACCCAGCTCAGGAAATAATTCTGAATTAGTCAGACATGTTTGATATCCTGGAATGCACCTGTCATTTATACGATGTATTTAGATACAGGATTTGAAGGGAGAATAGAGAAAAATGTGTTTCTAAATGAAGCGTCATTGACAATCAAATTTCAAAGACATGAAACATGTACTTCTTCCTCTTCCCTTTGTGGCTTATAGTTGAATGGAATAAAACTGTTTCACAAAAGAGATTAATAAAGAGGAACCACACAATTAGGACAGATGTCTAACAGTGATGAAGGGTTTTGGCACTTGTTGCTTGTAATTTAAAAAATGTATTTCCTGCAAATTCACTCATTAATGCCTGTAAATGATCCATATATCGGATAGACATTCATGATACAGGAGCAATTTGCATGATTGCAATGTCAACACTGAGGTCCAGCCACCAGTTATGAATATTTATGAGGATGTCTACAAATGCATGATTGTCAAGGTAACCTCCCAAGCCAGGCTCGTCTATGTACTGTGAGTAGCAGCTTTGAATGCAAGACTTGGCTTCCTTTGTGAGGCTCAGTTAAAAGGTAACTGAGGGAGAGGCGCAAAGTATGTGGCAATAAATAATTGGAAAGGAGGGTTAAGGTACAGCTGAAGAACATTTTCAATTATTTATTGGTCAGTAACATCATATAATGAAAAGGTACTTGTTATCAATAAAAGAGCAGGGCTTTAACTCTTGCAGTCCCTGGCTGGATCAGAAGGGAGGGTAAAATAAGGTGGCAGGAAGGGGCCAATGCAAATGTGGCCATGCTATTTATGAACTGGGTGCATACGCAGTCTCTTCAGAGCTTTTGTAAGAATACAAAGTTGTTTTTCCCCCCTAAAATGTTTAAGTGTGAAAAGTGAAAATGTGTCCCTCAGAATTTACATGATAGACCAATCCTCTTGGACAATAGAGCATAGACCATCAGTCTGCGACACCATCAAAAGGTGCTTCTTTTCAGATACAGGAACATTCTGATGGCCTCTTCCATGCTGGTTTGTTTTTGTATGTGGCGCTAAAGTCAAGTGACGATGCTATAAAGACCGTTGCCGTGCTTGCGTCACTCCCTTACCCCTCCTACCAGTTCCTATGGCCACTTGGCCAGTGCGAATGCAAATGGCAAAACCGGTTTTGGGGGAGAATAGTTAGTAGAACTGTTTAGAAGTGGACTGTTCCTATAACTACGTTCCTGTAACTACTTGGTCGGAAAGAGGCTATTGTACATGAAACCGTTTGCTTTTGCACCGAGCTTGGCAGACATGGGCAGGTAACGAAATTGACATCACAATGTCGCAACCATGAATTGGCCTATAGTACAGCCTCACAGACCGTATAACCTATAGCCATGTGTTTAATTGTAGTGTAGGTGAGAAAAAAGAGATTGCAATTGTGGTCGCAGACATTTTATTTACTACAGACTCAGAAATAAAGGCAACATTGCAAACATACACTTGTCCTGTTGGTATCGCTTTAGATAAAGAGAATAGAATAGAACCTACAAAAGCCACAAACATTGATGACCTACCATATGGCCACAGCTGGTGGCAACACGCTTCTGAAGACTCATCTACACACCAAAGCACTCGCATTTAAAACCTCTGAAAATATGTTTGTGTTAACCCCCCTGCAACCATCATACACATACATATGGATTACATTTCACTGACATTTTATTTTTATATGGTTTAACGTGACAAATAAATACATTGAATTGTTTTAATGATGAATTGATTGATACAATTGTCAACTTATTATGCAAAACATCCAACTAATCCACAGCAGGAGCAATAACTGAACAACATCCACTGGCTTTTAAAGACCCATGGACATGTATAAATACGAGTTAAGAAGACAATATGTGACAGATGCAGATTATTTGGCCTTTTGTAAAATATACTCTCCATCCAATATGACAGAGAGAAATGTGGTTCTGATTGGCAATCCTCGCTCACCGGCTGATTATCGTCTAGACTGATAATTAGATTTTGAAAGTAACCTTGGAGCAAATCCATCTCAACTCAGCGTGGTGAAATTGTGTGCTTATGGAACTGTGGTAATACAAGTTTCTTGACTGACATAAAAATCTACCGAGCAATAATGTGATTATTTTTATACTGTTCCAGTTTCCTGTGGTGAAATTCCCTTCACCTTATAGAACATGATGGAGACTGTAATGCAGACTTATCATCAGGATGATGGGCTCCACCACAGCAACCTATTTCAAATTGAATTTGTCACAGAAATGATACACAAATTGTTACAAAGCAGAGAGATATATTTCTTGTTAAACCGTTGATTAATTAATTTCCCTCGGGAAACAACAGATAAGGGTTTGTTTTCTTCTTAAGTGCTTAAAGCAGTTTTATCGTAAGCGGATAGGGGCTTGCTTGATACCTTCTCAACAGTACAGTAGACATTTAGCTATTTTTTATACTCATAAATGATGATCATTGATGTTCTATTTCTCTAGATTACATAACATTATTTCTGTATTACATCAAATTTGATTGGATTCAGGATCTATTATCCTACAAAAAATGTATTTTAACTAATGCAATTGCACTTTAAGGGATTGTATCCATTTCTTTCTATGGACAAACATAATTATTAGACAAAGCAGGGGAAGCTAAATAAACGTGTGTATTTATGCTCCTCTGTTTTGTTTGTCACACACCAAAACTGCTTACCAACAACAAATTGCCTCATGCATTTACTCATGCTCAATTTGGCTGCAAAGCCTCAACTATAATTACACAGGAAGCACTGACAGTGTGTGACAATGTCCTTGTTGATTTGACCAGTGTTTACTTTGGTCCAACTCCTAAAATATTTACAGCCAATGAATATGAAAGCAGCAGTCTCTCCCCCGTGTAAAACCGTATCACTGAAGGGAGAAAACAAAGCAAGGTTATGGTCAAATGTAAAGTGGTGCAGGGTGCTTAATGTTGGGACATTAGTCTCTGTCAGAGCTTGGTTAGAGGGAGTTGTGTGCAAGGCTGTGCAATCTGGAGAGGATCCAGTCAAGTCAGCAGGGTGAGAGCAGGCTCATTTACCTCCAGTCAGATGCTGCTCTACATCACAGAGCCTCACTTAAAGCTGCGGAGGGCTTAGACTCTGTTGATTCTTCCTATGTCTGACCAATTAGTGGATTTTGACTGCAGGCATAATGGATTAACTATATAGGATAAATACATGTGGATCAATGTCATATTTTCATTTTCAGAGCCAAGAAACAGTGGACACTGAGGGGCAGCCATGGCAGAAGTTGTTGTTGTCTTTCACAGTATTGCTGGAGGGTCTGGGAATGAAAGATTAGGACACCACCAAGCATTCCTTCAAGTTGCATCACACACTCAAGACAGATAACATGTCCTCTCAGATTTCTCAGAATTTATTTTCTATTCACACATGATGTTTTATTCACGACATGGCTGTCACTTGTCAACCAGAGTTCACCCCCTTCAGACAGATTTGTGTTGTGTGCAACAGTGCTGGCACATTGCTTGAAGGGATTCCACTGTTCTTGCCCGAAACAATATGTCCTGGTGTAATGCAAATGTTCTGATTTACATCAACTGGAGGCCATAAACTGATATACTCCTTATTGTCAGACTAGATACTGTACCTCAGGTGATGCTGAGCCATTCATCACAATCAACTGTGCGGTTATTTATTTATTTAACCTAAATTCAACCATGTAAAAGTCACGTCTAGATTGAAATCTCTTGTTCAAGAAATTCTTGGCCGAGAAGGCAGCATGAAGTAACATGGTTGGTGTTATACCCAGTGTGTTTCAACTGGGGGAAATTGGTTTCATAATTCATTACATAATTAGTTGTGTATCATGTGTTTATCTCCCCATGCATGATGAAAATGTAACTACTCACCGTTGTTAATTTTGCCAAACTCTACTGTCTTAAGACCTTCAGTCATTGCTTTGTCCATCTCCACCAACAGCATCTCAATTATAACACATCCTGGGATAACAAGTTGTCAGACATATTCTGTGAAATGGAGAAGACACAGCCATTTAGGCAGTCAAATTTTTATTTCTGCTTCCAAACACTTCAGAGTTGGTATGTTTACGCTGGACTCCAGCACACCATTATTCTGTCCTTTGCTTTACAAAAGTGGCCACTGAGAACAATCTCAATTTGCAGACCTATTGTGTCTGTGCAGTGGGTGAGCTTTTATTTTAGATTAGTGCTTGAGAAGAGGGAAGTAAGTTGGCGAATTATTATAATTCCTGTGTAATCATGTTGAATTTGTTCTTAAGTGGCCATAATCATACTCTCCTCGTGGCTGGCAGTTTTACCCTGGCCACAGCTTTGCTATCTTTTTATTATGTATTCAAATGAATAAAACATTATATTATAGAATTTTGCTAAAATGGTGCTTAAATCTTTTTTTTCTTTCCAAACAGTACTTAGTTGCACTCTCCTAATTAATGTTGTTTTGATTTTAGGGAATACATTAATTATGACAGAGCTCCTGGGAAATTTAGATTCCCTGTTTCCACTGGAACCATTCGGATGTTGGGCTTTTTCCTGAGAACCACAGAGTCAAGTACTGCGAAAATCATCAGCATTTTATTTGCACATTATTAACTGCACTTAGCGTTTTTTAAAAAACACCCTTATGTAACAAAAGTCTTCACATAATCGAAAGCAAAACACTGAGTATTGCCAGTGACTTTTCAGTGTTTTCAGTTTGTTGGTTGGAATTCTATGTGAAGTTTGTGTGTGTTTTTAGACTGCGGGCAAGCAGTTTCTAAATTATGGTATGTGGTTAACCAGTGTTTTCTGTGAGGATACAGGTCAAAAGTTAAGTGGAGCAAATCCAAAACATCCTCATACCTAAACGACAGAATAGGTGGTACGACCGCACGGTGACCATTTTAAACACAAGAGCGGAACACGCAACTGCGGTGCCAGTTTTAGTCACGTGACTGTTCTATTTAACGTACCGGTCGCCGCTTTAAACCAAATTAAACATGTAATTAACATTGTTAAAACTGAAATAGTTAAATCTAGGCAACAAAAGCACTTCAGGGATTCAAAGATCAGGGATTGCCTTAAAATTAGTAATGTTAAACTAGTAAAATGACTATGTACCTACATCATGGTTGTACTTGCGTCACGGATTTAGGTCCGTTAAAGTCGGTTAATTTAAAAAAGTGACCGTTGGTTTTACATAGCACACGAACCCATGGTCTCCTGAGTGAAAGTCCTGTGCTTGTTTGGCCCATCCACCTCCATATGCTGAGTTTAGCACTCCTCTACTTTGTCACCTTGCTCCCTCGTTTGCTCCTGAGATACTTACTACGATACTTACTAAACAGGTTTCTCTTGAGAATGAGACCGTGCGTCTCAATGAGATTACCTGTATAAATAAAGCTTAAATAAAAAATATGGGGACTAGGCATTAGTTTCCAGCATAGTGTTATGACCTCATCCTTTGAGTAGGCGTTTGGTTGATATATTAGTTTATTGTCTTTTGCGTGGTGAGCTGATAGTTATAGTAGCTGACGTGTGATTGGTCGACATACAATCAGATCATTGTATAGGAACAGCAACTCAGTAGTTTTCCCAAAGGTCATTGTGTTGTCCACAGACTTTGCTAATATTTATTGTAGTTAGGGTTGGCTATGTTTTAGCATGTATGAGCGCCACAGAATGAATAATAGTCTTGGATTATTTCCAGGTGGCTGTGCTTTTGAATTACCTCTCAGGGCCTAAGAGGATTCAGCATCCCGTTCATGTCATAACTGCACCTACAGATGCGTTGTTAATTCAATTTGTAATTGATTCTTTGACACGCTTGTGTGGATAATGACTGCTCTGCTTGCTGTTAATAGCTGTCATGTTGCTCAAGTCTTTTGGTAATGCTATTTATTTCTTTTTATTCAGATACTTAACAAGATTGTTCAGATTCAGAATGCCTTCATAAAGAGGTAAACTACGTCTATGCACTCAGAAAGTGTATTGTATTTTCGACATAGATTTAATTGCTTTGCACACTTGTTCTCTTGAAATCCATATGATACTATGGATGGATAACTTACACAAGTAAATACCATCGGATCAGGCGCAGCTTAAGTGCCTCCAAAAACAATTTAGAAGACAAGCAGAGAGCAATCTTAGCATCTCAAGTGCAGAGGATTTGCAGTACCATAGTAACTCCATCTCAATCCCATCTGAATAAATCTATAACAGACCATTCATGAAAATGGGAAGCCCTCTATTAAAGCCATTTGACAAAGTGGATTCTTGCCTGAATTCATTAATGCCAGGGGCTGTTCCTTAAGAATACTGATGAACTCTGACTTAATGTTTGGACTTTGCCAGTGTCCACAGAAAACCACTGTTATATTTTGTGTTAGAATATTAAGGATCAACAACAGCCCACTAAAAATGTGTTCATTCTTTATAAATGTGCCTTTCTGCGTTATTTGAATAATAGGCTTGTTTTGTTAATAGATCAACTGCAGTGAAACAGCTTGCAGTGTTGTGGGAGACAAGGGACACAAGGAGCTTTTAAAATACTACTAGTATTGTTTTTTTTAAACCATACATTGTTGGTATTGACCACCTGCTCTGTGTGGCGGTTGTTGGAGTTTATTGTCTCCAAACATCTTTTATACCTCTGTGAGAGCTGTCAGAAGTGTTTGCATGGCCTTCGTAGTCTGTTTCTTCCCTGGGTGCTCGTGCGACTCCCTCACCGGAGCTGTGAATTAATCTGCTGGTAGTGAATCATATTGGTGCCTGCTCCCTGGCAATGGTTCACTCTAATATCAAGTTCAACATAGGTTGGCTGATGGCAAGATATATGCTAATTTAATAACTTTTTTTACTCATCATAATTTAAGTTTATTTCAAGCCTGGATTTGTGAAAACACTGCTGCTGTTCTGTGAGATAGTTTTTCTGAATTTACAAACCTCAACCTCAAATATTGCTCCACCATTTCTGCATTGAGTAAGGACAGTGTGTGACACCCTGCATGTACACAAAACCACAGATGACTACCAAGCCAAACCTTAACGTTATCTGCCCCGACCAAAACATATTTTTACTGTCTTTTATGATGGATGTCAGATTTTTGCTCATCTACTTAATAAATGAAAGCATAAGAAAGAGAGTTGCGGAGGATGATTATTTTGGGGCGCCTTTATAGCTCTCCTCCTTCACGCTGCCTGCGTGGTGTGATTTGTAGAGAGATTGAAATGAGGCTGGCTGGTCGAGCAGAGACTCACTCTTGATTTACACACACTGTTAAATCACACAGACAGCTGGCTGCCGCCGCTGCCCACCGCCCCGCCTCAGACACAGATCTATCTCCGTGCAGAAGCCCCTTCAGATTCAGAACCTTATGGCAGCTATAACACACAGCCCAGCGCCAAGTCCCAACTCCAGCCTGCTGTTGACAATGTTGGATGCTGTGCAACAACCAGCCAGCCAGTAAATGATTTCTGGCCCAGGATTGCTCAATAAGATATTGGACCAAACCTCCGAAAGAGAGGGAGAATTGGTGACAGAGAAAACAGAGAGGTTCAAAAGGACCTGCTGCTCAGATGGCCATTGTTTGTGGTGGCATGGATAAATACCCATGACTTTACAAAGACTCTGTAGTCCTGTCTCCCTGAGGAATATGCTTTTCTTTCAGTGTGGGATTTGTTTACCTGTTCTTTGTGTGTGTGTGTGTGTGCGTGTGTGTGTGTGCGTGTGTGCGCGTGCGTGTTTGGATGGAAAATGCAGCCTGGTCCCTGTAGAAAAGTTCAAAACGACGAAGACAGTCCTTTAAATTGCATTACATAGCAAACACACACTATCACAGATAGTGTTTACTTATCTGGCAGTGTTTCCACATTGTGTCAGTGCTGTTGAATCTACACCAATCATTTTTAACACAAACAGAAGCGTATTTAATCAGATTGTTCAATAAGTTCTTCATACTTAGCCAGGATGCAGATGAAGAATTGAAGACAACAACGAGAGACTCTATCACTTTAAATAATCAGGACACTGCATGAGACAATACTAGAGTATTTAACCATCAGTGTCAGTGATAATGACCTGTACACACAAAACAGTCAGGGTGACTCAACTCATTGAATTGCAATTTGGCATAGAGCACACGACCCATGCATTTTATTTTTAAACACACCAAAGAACACAAGAATAGATTTTATTTTTTATTTTATTCAAATTGGGAAACCTGTTTTTTGTGAGTCCAAAACTATTATTTGACAACTGCTTCTTCAGGAGGAAAGGCTGTGTCGTCACAGCCAGAGAATTTGGATTGAATTTATCATGACTAATCTTGCCCATTGATTTTTTTTTTTTTTTAAGCGTAGTGAGGAACTTTCTTGGCTCATGCACATAAAATGGACCATTACAATGACAATCATCATCAAGTCTTGACTACAACATTGTTAAGTTGCATTTGTAATATTCACACAGTATTTAATCTGTAATTGCTTTACAATGTGGGTTAATTTATATCAGTTTAATCATTGTTCTTTAATCACTGTGCTCTCACTGTGAAGCTTAAAAACAAACAGTTTTTTAATGAAACAGAACGTGTTTGAATCTAAAATGGAAATGTATCAATAATCACATATTTTTTAGTATTGGCTTCTGTAATCACTTTGCTGTAATTCTTCCACACTGTATTATTGTTTTCTGTATTTGAGTTTCTCAGGCTGTCATTTCATTTGATGTGATGTCATTGATAAAAACAGTTTAAAGCAAGTCCAACCAATCCTCCGTTCTTGAATGTTGAATCCTGATTTCGTCATTAAAACATGTTATATGATCAAGAATTGCACCTCACAGAGAAAAAGGTCATCTATAGGGTAGCAATATAGACCGTAAAAGTGCTCAACCTCCCATTGAAATTCCCAACAGTAATGCACACTTGTTTTCATGCCAGCGTTGCTTACTGAGGCATCACTGTAACAATGAAGCCCCCCTTCCACATTACACAGCTGTGAAGAAACCCTTATTTACCAGATACCATATTGAGATCACTCAGAGCTCACTTTACACACATAATCACTAGCTGAGCACGGTGCACCATGCAGGAAATACCTTCCCTCGCTAGATCGTTTAGAACGTTTACATCCAAACATAGTGTTGCATCTCTTCTGCCAACATAATCATTCAGCAGATTATCCAGCGTATTCTGGCCTTTGACATCGACTGAGAAATTATATTTGACATGAGTCTCAATCTGGACAATGATCTGTCACATCAAGGCTCATTTCTCGTATCTGAAACGCTGCAGCCAACCCCTTTTTTAATACAGGCTTAGTGTCATGGTGGCTTATTACCTTATGTGCTGCATGGTTGGCATGAAGTACCTGCTGGCAGCTCAACTGAGGCTGCAGCTGGGGACGTTTCTGTACTTAATCTTATTAGTGCAAAAGGCCTCTTTTCTTGGGGCTACTATATGTTTCCCAAGTAATTCTGTGTCAGCCTTGAGTGACAGTGTAATGCTTACAATGCCAGGTAGCTGCATTAGTACAGCACTTGACACACACAAGATGTTTATGTGTAAATCTTAATTACGGTTATTGTAGGGGGACGTTTCTTTAAATACGTTTCAGCAGCTTGACTCGATTATGACAAACTTGGTTCAAGATAAGATTGATCCCACTCTCATGAATGATGCTATGTCTAGTATATGATAAACATGTAGCTACAGCCAGCAGCCAGCTCGCATTAATTAACACATTACACCTTGTATGTTTAAGCCATGCAAATATTAAGTGTAAAGACTGCATGTTACAGTGGTTACAGGGGTTATATGCTTGACTATTTCTTGGCTCTGATCAGTAACTTCCTGGAGTCTCCACTGGTTACCTGGCAACTGTGCACAGCCATAGTCTGGCACATGAACAGTAAATTATCCTTTTTACATGTTTTTTTGTACGAATGAGACAACAACATATGACTTTAGAGGTGATGGTAGGCGGATTTTCTTATCATTGGACGGAGCCCAAAATGTTGAACTATTCCTTTTAAACACATATGTATGGCAACCTACTACCTGGGTGATAAGCTTGTAAGTGCCACCTCTCACTCCTTAAATTCAAGATTAACCAATAAACATCCCTCTGCTGGAATGGCACACTTAAACAAAGGGAGGTCATTAACGGAATATCAGAAATCATCTGCATAAAATCTCATTTATTTTACGCTCTCATCTTACCTTCCTCTTTACATATCAGCTCTGAGGTCCTGGTTTCTGACCTTATCTCTATCACATTACGTTGTCCATTCCCCACCCTTTATCCACCCTGCTTCATCTTGATTTCCTACTTTCCTGTCGCTAATTAGGTTACACGAGCGCGGGTTCATGGAGGAGTTCAAATGGAACGATTAAATCCTACAAGGTCGGAGGTGACAAAGCTAGAAGTGAACTGTTTGAGGAGAAAAGTCGACATTATACTGCATGTTAAGACTTCAACTCCACAGCCTGTAGTGAGCTGGGAAATATTTTGCTCATCAAAGCATGAGGTGCATGATTGCCTCCTTTTATCGACAATATTTTATCAGCTTGGCAACTTGGCAGCTTAATATATGCCTCCTACTCATTGTTCAACCCTGTTTCAGAATTTATGGTTTAATAAGCTTTTAAATAATCCCCTTTGTGTCTACAGATACCAAGAAAAGTTAGGGAATGTCACTACATGGCCATCGATACAGGGGCGGGTTCGGTGACGGTGGGCTAATGGCTCCTGCCCCCTTGCTATCTTCTCTAAACAATTTCCCAAGAGACATCTCTTGAGAGAGAGGTCATTCTTGTGCGGTAGGCTTGTGACTCATCCTCCTTCTGTTCCCGCCATCCTGATGGCCACAGTAAAGCTCAGCTCCCTGCTTCCATCTACGATATAGGTGTTCTTTGGTCTGGCTTCTGTGAACGCCACCATCCCCCCGCCCCCTCTCCTCCCCCTCATTTCTCACTGAGCTGCAAGCTGCTTCGTCTTCCCTTATCTCTCCACAAGCCTTCCCAGCTCTCTCCAGAGGCCCCTTTATCTATACAACCGTGGCAGTCTGGCAGTGTATATTATAGCCATTTACAACCAGTTGATACACCTTTGACTTTTCACTTCACATTAATAAAGTGGCTAATGATCAGCAGCCTCCCACCGCATCTCTTTAACGAGGGTCAAGAACTGTCTGCATCATCAAAATGCCTCACCCTCTGAGTCAAGTTTACAGATGTTTACTGTAAACAACTTTGCTGTCAAGTACGTTAGTTCTATTTCGTATAGGCTTCGCCCTCTAAGAGCTGTTGCTATTGGGTTTATCCCTCGCGCATGCGCAGTTGTGAAGATTTCTTTCGCGCCCTTGTGGCCTGCACGGGCCTCTCTTACGTCCGCAGTTACTGTATATTACAGCTGCGATGTCAGATCTGCTCCATATTTTTCTTCAGCGACAAGCAGTTTAAAGACTTCGAAAAACAGAGGTGTCTGCCTGTGTACCGACTGACGGACCGGCTACATCCTGCCGCCGGATCTCCACCCGAGCTGCGAGGCCTGCCTCGGCCCCGTTCGCCGGGCTGACTTGGATCCCCCCAGAGATGGTTCTCTAGCCAACACCGACTTTCCCTCCTCCCCGTGGGGAGAACTGGAGCTCGAAACAGAAGAGGATTACGGAGCCCTGCCACTGCAGCTGTCTCCGTCCCAGAAGGGGAGTACCGCATCCACATCAGGCAGGCTCTCTGCCCACCGCTAAGGGTTTTGTCCCGAGAAGGACGGCACCAATGTGTCGCTATGCACAGTTCGCCAGGGCCCAAGGCAACGTGAAAATGGGGTTCCCAGCGGTCCCGCCACTGCGGAAGAGCCTGGCCTTCATCTTGCTTACGAAGGCAATGGCTTTTTTCGGCCGACGGAAGCCCACACCTCCATCTCCCCGGGACCAGGTCCATGATCGCTTCACTGACCATGCGCACCTGTGTGCGCTTGCACGTTTCTCAGCGGAACATCTGCCTGCACAGGTCACAACTCCCAGCCAATAGCGGACGCGTGCTCTTGGACGGTCCCATTGCCCCTGGTGGGTTGTTTGGCACAGCACCTTGGACAGCCACAAACTATAGAGAGGATGTGGAAACACACCTCCTGGAGAGCGGCGCCTCGGCCACAATAGTGGCACCAAGCTCCAGGAGACGGCACCCCACAGGCCCCGGCTCCAGCTCCCCCGTACCGCCCTCCTCCACTGTGGTGGTACCCCCCCCACCAAACACAGACACAGCAATAAGGCCCTGCGGGCAGCACCCACCCTCTCCAATCACACACCACACTGTGTCAGAATTAACAGGAGCAACACTATCAACACCCATTCAAAGTGCTTGTTGATAGCCTACTCAGTTATGCTCCACCTTCCAGCTGATTATGCGGATTGGTGAGAGTCCTGGTCCTGGTCACTCCCTCACTGTGTAAACAGCGGGAGTGAGCGCCCACTCAGAAGGCGTGGTGCCACACAGTCACTCTTCACCCCCTGGCCGTATGAGCGGGATGGGGAGAGCTTTGACTCGGTGTCTGCCCCCGCCATGCATCCCCAGAATAGCGGCGACTGGCAGCCGCCCTTTCAACTATGCCCTACCATGGGCTGTGAGAAACGACCACCCGCTTCACACAGTGGTGGGAAGGGCTCAGCGCTCACTGTTGGCTATGTCAACAGACAACATACAGATGTGCGCGCAGTGTGGAAAAGCATGTTACCCATGAATTCATGGATGTCAAAGGGCTATACGATCCAGTTTGCCAGCCGTCCACCTCGTTTTGCCGGCGTGTTGGAAACAACCATGTCATCTCAGGTGGAGATAGCTGCTCTGACGTCAGAGCTGGCGGAGCTGCTGGCAAAGGATGCTATTTCTCGTGTCCCTCCAGGGGAGGAGAACGACATTTTCTACTCCCGTTATTTTCTCACACAGAAAAAGATGGGCGAGATGAGACCATTCTGGACCTGTCTCAATTCAACCGGTGCATTATGAAGTGCCTATTCCACATGCTGACTATCAGACACATGCTGGAATGTGTGCGCCCCCCCGAGTGGTTCACCTCCATAGATTTGAGAGATGCATATTTCCACATCTATATCATTCCCAAACACAGGAACTTTCTGCGCGTCTCCTTCCAGTGAGCTCAATACCAGTACAATAGGCTGCCATTCGGCTACTCTCTAGACCCCCGCATGTTCTCCAAATGCATGGAGAAGGCCTTATAGCCATTATGCAGGAAAGGGATCAAAGTCCTGTTTTACTTGGACGATTTAATCATTATGACACCTTCCCAGGAGAGAGCTGCACTCAACACAGTGGAGGTTGTGCAGCATCTACAGACACTGGGTTTTGCCATAAACTGGCAAAAGAGCTTGCTGGTCCCTTCACATGCAGTAGTTTATCTGGGCGTGGACATAAACTCAGCCACTATGAGAGTGAAACTGTCAGCGCCAAGGCTGGATGCACTAAGCTCTCTATCACACATCACGCATCACAAATCGGTGTCAGCACTGTCAGTGATGCTTCTGCTGGGCATGATGTCCACGAGTCACGTGGTGGTCCCTCTGGGACTCCTCCACATGAGGAAAATTCAGAGATGGTTCATCCGCCTGCATCTAGGCACAAGAGGCACATGCTAATCCCTCATTCTCTGCAATCGGACCTGGCCTATTGGAAAAAACCCCGGACCCTGTCGTCGGGGGTTCCCCTGGGGAGAGTGACATCACACATAACAGTGTACACAGATGCGTATCTCATCGGCTGGGGGGCATGTGTGAATCGCAGGTAGTGGGATGGAGATGGTCAGATTCTCCAACTCCTCACATAAATTGCCTGGAGCTGTCCACGGTGCTGAAAGTGCTGAAACACTTTGCGTGGATGGTGACGGGCAGACATGTAGTGATAAGAACAGAGGCATCTGCTCTCAATCAGAGCAGTGTACATTGCGGGGGTTGTGAACCGCGTGGCAGATCTGATGTCACGCGGGGGGGGGGGTCCTTCTCACAACAAGTGGAAATAGAATCCCTCTCTCGTTCAGATGCTGTGGAAAAGGTTCGGGAGAGCAACAGTGGATCTGTTCGCCTCACGACAAAATGCACAATGCGCTCTGTGGTTTCTCTATGAACACACGGGAAGCCTTTTGTCATCGACCATGGCCCAGAGCCCTTCTATATGCTTTTCCCTCTGATTCCTCGCCTCCTGAGACGCATTCAGGAAGAGAGCTTGTCAGTCATCCTGGTGGCACCGGAGCACACAAGCCCATCCTGGTTCCCAACCCTGGTTCAACTACTGGCAGGGTCCCCAAGGCAACTGCCGTGGCACAGGGACGCACTGTTGCAGCTGGACTGTGCGATATCCCACCCCCCTGTAATAAGCCAGCAGCTATGGGTCTGGCCACTGAGCGGGAACGCCTGGAGATACTAGGCTTGCCCCCTGCCGTTGTGCGCACTATCCAGGGCGCGAGAGCCCCCTCTACTACGCAGTGTTATGCTGGACGATGGTCCGCTTTTGTCAGGACCGGTGACCAGAACTCAAACGCAGACCAGAGGTTAGTTGCAATTAAGGTGATTTTATTGAACTGAACAAACAGAATGTGGTTTGAAAGGCAGGTGGTTCGGATGAGTCAGAGAGAGGGAATGGGGTCCGGGCTCCAGAGCTCTGGGTTTAGCGGTGCACTATGGTCCACCTGATCCCCGCCTACAGGCAGAAACTTAAGCTCTGCAAACCTGTAGTGAGGACATCAAGGAAGGGGACCAGTGTAACTGTGGAGGATCTCCAGTCGTGTTTGGACTCCACTGACTGGGATGTGTTCAGGACTGCAACCAACAGTCTGGATGAGTACACAGAGGCTGTGACGTCATACATCAGCTTCTGTGAGGACTGCTGTGTTCCATCATGCTCAGGGTGAGTTTCAACAATGACAAACCCTGGTTCACAGCCAAACTCAGAAGGCTAAGGTTGGATAAGGCAGACGCATTCAGGAGTGGGGACAAAGACAGACTTAAAGAAGCAAAGTACAAGTTTAGCAAGGCAGTGAAAGAGGCTAAACAACGGTACTCTGAGAAACTCCAACACCAGTTCTCAGCAAACGACTCTGCTTCTGTCTGGAGAGGGCTCAAACAGATCACCAGCTTCAAGCCCAAAGTCTCCCACTCCACCAACGACCGACGCCTAGCCAACGACCTGAACGACTTCTACTGTTGCTATGATGGACAATGGGTCGGTCCTGACACCATCCCCCTCAACACCTCCCAACAAAGGGTCTTCCCTGACACCATCCCCCGCGACACCTCCCAACAGCTCCAGCTACAGTGCATCACCTCCACCTCCCCCACCTTAAAGGTCCCCCCCTCCACCTCCCCACCCACCTCAGTGACGACTCTTCTCCATCAATGAGGAAGACGTCAACAGATTGTTCAGGAGACAGAACCCCAGGAAAGCTGCTGGACCGGATGCTGTCTCCCCATCTAGCTTGAAGCACTGCGCTGACCAGCTGTCTCCAGTGTTCACAGACATTTTTAACACCTCACTGGAGACATGTCACGTGCCAGCCTGTTTCAAGACCTCAACAATCATCCCTGTTCCCAAGAAGCCAAGGACCACAGGACTTAATGACTTCAGACCCGTCACCCTGACCTCTGTGGTTATGACGTTCTTTGAGCGCCTTGTGCTTTCTCACCTCAAAGCCATCACCGACCCCCTCCTGACCCCCTGCAGTTTGCCTACAGAGCCAATAGGTCTGTAGGCGATGCAGTCAACCTGGCCCTCCACTACATCCTCCGGCACCTGGACTCCGCAGGAACCTATGCCAGGATCCTGTTTGTGGACTTCAGCTCTGCCTTTAACACCATCAATACGGCTAGGCGTGCCTGATTCCACCTGCAGGTGGATCACTGACTTCCTGTCTGACAGGAAGCAGCATGTGAAGCTGGGGAAAGACTTCTCCGACTCACAGACCATCAGCACCGGATCCCCTCAGGGCTGCGTTCTTTCTCCTCTGCTCTTCACCCTGTACACCAACAGCGGCACCTCCAGTCACCAGTCTGTCAAGCTTCTGAAGTTTGCGGACGACACCTCCCTCATCGGACTCATCTCTGATGGAGACGAGTCCGCCTACAGGTCGGAGGCTGACCACCTGGTGAAGTGGTGCAAGCAAAACAACCTAGAGCTCAACGCTCTAAAGACAGTGGAGATGGTTGTGGACTTCAGGAGGAACTCAGCCCCACCTGCCCCCATCACCCTCTGTGGCTCCACAATTAACATTGTGGAGTCTTTCCGCTTCCTGGGAACTATCATCTCCCAGGACCTCAAGTGGGAGCTGAACATCCGCTCCCTCGTCAAGAAAGCACAACAGAGGATGTACTTCCTGCGGCAGCTGAAGAAATTCAACCTGCCAAAGACAATGATGGTGCACTTCTACACAGCCATCATTGAGTCCATCCTCACATCCTCCATCACCATCTGGTACGCTGCTGCCACAGCCAAGGACAAGGGCAGACTGCAGCGTGTCATTCGGTCAGCTGAGAAGGTGATTGGCTGCAATGCCGCTCCAGGACCTTTACGCCACCAGGACTCTGAAGCGTGCTGGAAAGATTGTGGCTGACCCCTCCCACCCCGGGCAACAAACTCTTTGAGCCACTCCCTTCTGGCAGGAGGCTGAGGTCCATCAGGACCAAGACCTCACGTCACAAGGACAGTTTTTTCCCCTCTGCCACTAGCCTTATCAACAAGGCCCGGAAACCACCCTGACTCTCTCACCACCCCACCTCTGGCTCTACATGCCACTGCACTTAATCTGCTCTTTTTATCTTAACTATTACTCTCTTATTTTTAATACATTCTGTGTGTGTGTGTATATATATATATATATATATATTTATATATATATATATATATATATACGTATATTTATATATATATATACGTATATTTATATTTATACTTATATTGTTTGTTCTGTTTAACCTGCTTGTTTAACTTATTTTAGAGAATGTGTGACGTGCACCTACAACACCAAAACAAATTCCTTGTATGTGTAAAAAACGTACTTGGCAATAAAGCTTTTCTGATTCTGATTCTGATCACACACTAGAGAAAATGCAAAAAGGTGTGATACTGCAATAATGAACTAATGGAACAGTATAAAATAAGATTATAAGTTTTTCACCTGACAGGATTTATCAGAAGCCAAGGTCAGTCAGTTCATTCGTCAGAGAGAGCTCTCATCTCACAGAGAGTGAGTGATGCAGTGTCCCTTGGCTTTGCAACTGCAGAAGCTAATCTTTCAGGATGAAAAATATTATAGTTACTGGACTGAGGTAAGTCAGTAAGAGGCTGTTTTGTTAAGTTTGCAGTTAATTAAAGTCCAACTGAAATCATATCACAATTAGTCTTCCCTAGTTACATACATAAGTTAAAATAAGTCAACGTTGATTTTTGGTTTCCCACGGGACATGAACATTGGTCTCCTGGGTGAAAGTCTCCTGTTTGTTTGGCCCCTCCATCCACCCAGACCTCCTCCCTACGCATACTTTGAGACAGGGCTGTGTTGGACCAGGATATGTGTGTGTCCATCACAACAAAGGGTTCTAATGGACTCCATTGGCATTGTTTCCATGGTTGTTGAGAGGTTGTGGTAATTTTAAGTATTTCTGTGCGATCAGGCTGTTTGAAGTTCTCCATCTGCGTAGATAATAATCCAAAAACTTTCCTGTTAATGTACAGATAGGGGCACGCTCACTGAACATATTTTTCTTAAATGAAATATGATTTACAAATATGCAAATATGTAAAAACAGCAACAACAAAACAAACTAGAACTGCAAGCGTTTATGACGAGTCCAAGCCTCATCGCACCAGTCTCCCCGACGCGAGTCGACCCTGGCACCCAGGGGAGCGTGCGAAAACGGAACCCAAAGCGGAACGGTGGGGAAGCAAGTTTGTTAAAGTACCACATGTGGAAAAGGTCAAAATCGCACTAATTTTGAACTTTCAATTCAAAATGGCGGACTTCCTGTTGGGTTTAGGGTATGGCTCCAATGAGCATTTCTGTAAGTCTTGACATGCTACATATGTGTACCAAGTTTCCTTAGTCTACGTTAAACATACTGCAGGGGCTCAATTTTTTTGACTTTGTAGGGGCCGCTAGCGAGCCATTCTTGGGTGCCTATTCCCTAAACCCTTAAAATACATACATTTTCACCAGGATTGATACAACCGCCAATTTTGGTGAGTTTTTGAGTATGTTAAGCCCCTCAAAAAGGCGATTCATTTGCAGAAAAGAATAATAATTTCTTCAGTTTCAATAGGGCCTTCGCCGCTGTCGGCGCTCGGGCCCTAATAATCCATTTTGGTTAAGCAAAGTTTGGAAAAAGTGGATTTATGAGGACTATGGTTAACCTTTTCTCAGATCTCTGCAGGATAAATCCAGGCAGCTAGCTATTTTTAAACTATCTGTCCAATCGGAGTTTTCTGTTGCACGACTAAAACTACTTTTGAACGTACACATGTTCCACTAGAACAAGTTCCTTCCCTAGGCTATTTTGCAGCGGCACTGTGGCTCTGTCGGGCGCTTGGCACCGCCCAACACGATTGTGATTGGTTTAAATAAATGTCAATGAACCAGAGCAAGTTGTTCTCCGATCCTGGAATGCTGTGTGGACTCGCCAGACCTTGGCAATGCAAGACTAGGATAATGCTAACGAAACCTTGCACCAAGCAGGCAGGATACTGAAAAACAGCTAAGCTAACTTACATTGCAACAAAGTGTAACAGAGTTAAAAATGTAGTGTATTGTTATATATGATTTTCGCCAAAAATGAGCAGCCTTGTTTAATAGTTGTGAATGGAGCCACCCTTGGCCATATGGTGTACTGCAGATCTGCTGCGTGTAGTCTTGCGTTACTTCCCTACCCGATCAGAGAAGCTGTATACTTTTGATCGGGTAGGTTCAGTGTACAAAGTACTTCACCCAGTATATCAGTTTTCTAAAAGTTAATTGATGTTTAGGTTGATAACTTCGATGTATCTAATGTGTTATATTATTCCCATGCACTGTAACAATCGTACTGCATTTTGCGTGTTTTGACAGAAAGTTTGTTAATGTTTCCTTTTGACCGTGAGTTTCTGCATACTGAGGCTAACGTGGCTATCCAAAACCTCCGCTAGTCACATCCATACATTGGAAGTAATATTACTCTGTGTTTATCATGTGTGTATGTTTAATCTCAGTATAGTTTCGGTATATATATGAGACAACAGTGTATGTTAAGTGAGTATTCCCGAATGTTAATTAGTTGTCGTTACATGTGTGTTAACATTCTGTCTGGCGTGCCTCGCTTGCTAGCAAGCACTGATAGTGTACAATGGGATATTGACGTAGTACATGTAGCCTATGTAACGCAATGCATTCTTTATATTTTGCTTGTGCAGATGCTGTAAATGTCTACACCAAAGCCTGAAGACAATGTTTTGATTTATTTTCCAAAGATATGTGGCTCCATGATGTAATTAGGTTTGAATGAAGTGCTGTAACTTTATGCACTTCGGCTGCAGTTATTCCATTCTATATGTGAAGTTAAAAAGTTATGATTCAGATAATAATTTTGTATGCATTTTCTATTACTGAAAGAGTAATTAGCAGAGAAGCAGTATACTTTTGATCGGATGCTGTAAATGTGGACACCAAAGCCTGAAGACAATATTTTGATTTATTTTCCAAAGGAAAAATAAAAAGGAAGAAAAATTCAACATTTCGCCTCTCTCCCCCTGATGCCTGACCATCATTACAAAAGCAAATTGGATCTGTCCACTTTTGGACAATAGTCTTGAGTGATGGGGTTATCCAGATTATTAATAAGCAGCAGCTGTAGGACTGTAGAGCATCTGGACCTGTCTGTTTGTTCACGTACGAACATGGTGCATCAGTCTTGTTTCGCCTTTGGATGAGGTTCTCTGTCTACGTCCTGAACATTTCACATCAAGATTCTATCCCAAGACAAAGGCAATAAACTCGCTGTGTGCACAACTAAATCAATTCTCACTATTGTCTTGTTCAACTACAGCCATTCTATGCTATTAAAATACATATGAGAATTAAATATTTGAATACTACACACAGGGGTTTTAACAAAACATCATTTGCTCTATTATTTCTTAAATCCCCGCTACAAATCACCAGCTCCTGGGTGGAAAAGGAATCAGTACATAATTGTGAAGTAATTGTTGAGAGTTGGAAACCAGTTTTTATCAATTATTGGTTGAACAGAAGCAGGCTCAAGCAGTCTGAATGACTGCCTCTCTATTGATTCATGACTCTCTTATTTTCTAATTCTATTATTTAATGTGGCTTACCAACCCCTGTTCTATTTAAATGTCCCAGTCCACATGCACAATACCAGGACACTGAAACTGAAGCAGCTGAATGGAATTCAGCAATCATTAATTATAGTATTCACACCTGTGCTTTTCCTGCTGTGAGATGTCAAAATGTCTTCTGTGAAAATGTAGAACATAAGGTTAAGAAACATATGCTCTCTCTTTCTTATCTATTTATATTTTGGCCATTTACTGTACCATCATATAGCTTTTAAAGAAGTCAGTGTTTTTTTGTCTGAGACCAAAGATTTACGTCAGTCAAATTCTAATGCACACCAAGCATTTGGGATGACAAACTATTTGCGTTGGCTTTTAAATGACAGCATGTTTATTAAATGGAACTTCATTCAGTGTGTAATTAGGTTTTCCTCTGGTCTCAAAGGAATAGTTCATATGATGCCAATTGTAGTATTCATGCATGGACAGTAGCTCAGTCTACAGATCATGTGGGCGTAGATGTTTCAGCAAACAAAATTTCAAACCAAAAATGAAATAATTTTTAGGAATACAACCTTTTTTGTATTTTAATGCTCATCCTTCTCTGTATCATTTCAATCAGGACAGACAAGTGAAGGAAATAAAGATAATTGTTATTATAACAGATGATATAAGATAATTAAATCTTTGGTGCATAGACTCTGCAGGGAGATTTGTTTGTTATCAAGGGGCTTCTGCCCTGAGCAGCAGGAATCTGAATCCCCCCCCCCCCATGGACTCCAGATACTGGTGGTGGCTGATAATTCCTATGATGCTGATGGATCTGATGGAGCTGATTGACAGTGATAGGAAGGTGTAGGGGCGCTTTGCCATTTGCTAAGATTTGCACTGAAAAGACAGCTGACAGCAACAAAGAGAACACATTTAAATAGTGTAACAGCCGCAAACATACCACCTGCTTAACAGCAGCATGAATGTACTAAAGGCAAAGAGACATTCTTATTTAAACAGAGGCAGCTGCAGGAGCATAGGCTAAAAATGTAGGTGTGTTGCAGAGCCATTGGATAGATGAAATCAGCTGATGTGACCAGAGAGAACAGTTTATAACATGATTGACAGCCCCAGACAGGACAGCAAGGAATAATGAGTGAGCATGTGTGAGAGGATTAAATGCAGATGCATGAAAAATAAAACTACAGTACATGCCTAAGCATGCAAAAGTATTCCTGACTGAACGTATGCTATAGCTTCTAATGTTAAACAGCTCTAGCCTCTTCAAGGCATGCTGACTCAAACAGTTAAGATCCACAAGTGATTGACATGACCTGATGCTCAATGACTGACATTCCTGAAAAGTTTAATCTTAAAGGGATATTTCACCGTTGGAAAGATGAATATATCTTTAAATTGGGTCACTTATGCAGTAGAAATGTGATTTTTTTTTTTTTTTTTGGTTGAAATTGGTGGCGTCTAGGCCGAGAAAAGCCAGAAAATGTGTTTTTGGCTCATGTGGATGAAAGACACCAAATCCCAGAATGCACTTGCTTCGCTGCTTTAGAGTCTACTCTAGAGGGTGACACGGGAATTAATTGTCGCTCCCATCCCATCCCGACTCCCGTCACATCCCGATCATGTGACTGCCCCCCAAAAAAAAATCCTGTACTGCAAAAGCTTGAGCGAAAGACTCCCGATTCCCATCCCGCTTACCGGCCAGAGGCATCGAGCAACACCATTGATCTCCATTGCAGGCAAAGCTCACGTAGTGTGTCGAGTATTCCGTCTGTAATAAGTGTCTTGCATATTCTCTGATCTGCACCAATGTATCCCGGTGGTACACATGTGCGGTAGTTTGAATGCACGTAATTGTTTTAAAAGTTTGCTGCTGAGAGAGAGACTACTGCTTAGCGAGGATTCAAGATGGCTGACGCTCGTTTTGGTTCGGGAATCTTCAGAGAAAGACAACAGTCCAACCCCCTATGGGCAGGTTGAAAACATGCGGAAGTAGCTCCTACTACTAGCTGTAGTCCATTGCCTCTGGTCAAAAAATCTTCCGATGACGCAAAAATCGTCATTTTCCGTCATCAGAAGATTTTTTCCAGAACCACAATTCAGAGATCTCTGGTCTTAGGGGGACATGAGGGAGGGACGCACAGTCATTCAAAAATACTACCGTGTTTCTACTGATACAAAGCTTAATGCTAAATCGGTGAAGTATCCCTTTAATTGAGCACATTAGCAGACAAAATGATAACTATTGCACAACACACTATGAGTTATTTTACCCAGGATGCTCCAGTATTCATTATAAGTGATATCCCACCCCCTCAGTGAGGCTCCATTTAATCTTTCAGGACCCAGCTGAGAAGCGCCCCAACCAACGATGAATGCTTAGTCATAATTGTCTGGCTGTAGCCACTGTCATGCCAGCGGCATGCTGTGGAAAAATTATAATGCCTAATTAAAATGAAAAATAGCAGTCACTCAACACTGGTCCTCGCCAATACAAAAATAGTATTACAAATGTAATTCAGTCAGACAACTCAAGTTTGAAATGTTTATTATAACAGCAGAACATTGTGTTTGGTGGCCTGACTCCGACCTCATCACTCCCCGCAGTATGGGTTTACATAAGATATTGGGGAGTGATACTCTATTAGACAACATATCTCACAAGCTAACCACCGAAGTATGAGCTCAGCTAAGCTTCATAAATCTTTTGACAGCGTTTGCCTGAATCACTGAAATCCAGGACACAATTTGCTGTGGGCTGGTTTGTGGGCATGTAGCATGGGGAGGTCATAGCAACAATTGTGGACAGAGGTAAGAAATCATCGATGTTTCTCGTAGAATTTGGCTGCACTCACCACCTGTTTCATTAATGCCTGTGGTAACTTTTTTGATGGCAGTTTCCTCAGCCTTGGGCTATTATGCTGTTTCAGTGTAGACCGATCATCAAAATGAATGACAGGACTTGACCAACTGCAGAGGGTGGAACTGACAACAAGGTGAAATGTTTAATTCTGTAGCTTTCGACAAAGAACCAAGGTAAACATGAAATCAGTTGACCTCATCCTGTTTATCATCTTGTCTTTCGAGCCTTTCTACACTGTAGGCTATATTCCCTTTTAAGTCCTTGTGAATAACAAATGCTTTAAATTATAAATGAAAGCACAGTCACTGACAGTGATCACTGTTTCCTTTCACAATATGACACGGAGAAAATGTACTTTTAGGTCTTTAGGGACTTGACTGATACCGTAACGTGTAAATGGTTACGTGAGAAAAAGCCCTGTAAGCAACAGAGAGAATCGTTCAACCATCTGAATCTTTTATAGGTCAACAACGAATGAAAAAAAAAAAAAAAAAATTAAATAATGGAACTCCTCTCCATAATTCACATTTAAATTCAGTTCTACCCAGCGCTCTGAGCGACCCACTCTCATCTCTGACACCTGGGTTCCCTGTTGGGTCGACTGAAAGTTGCTGGCGGTCCAACAGAGTGACCTGATTATTAGAAAGATCAGACTGTAGCTGCGAGTCACAGGCTTGATCATCCTCGAGTTCACACTTCACAGCTGTTGTTAATCCTTGCTGATCTGTGCATGAGCAATATAGTGAAACCTTTCCTTTTACAGGGGTGCCTCTACTCTCCACTCAGATCTCCTCTCATAATATGCATACATGCGTGTCTAAGGGGTATATGTGAGTAAACCGTTTTGTAATTAGGAAGGCTGTAATTTGGTGATTGAGTGCACTTAAAAAAAGGATACATTACACAAGTGTTTTGACTGAGGAATAGATAATTGCGACTGCTCAGCAAAATAGTTCAAGGATGTCAAATGTTGCCCAGAGTTTATGTGCAAGTCCTTAGAAAATCTATGTATGTATATGTTAAGTAGGAATTGTATGAGTCTCAAACTCTGCAGAGTAACTTTCTGACCTTTCTGTGCTTTGCTCATGTGCACAGCATCCACATTTTAAGATTAAAGCATTCATTATCATGTGAACTGGCCGCTCCACTGTTTGAAAGATGCACACAGTGCTTTAAGTTACAGCATAACAGAGGAGCATTAAATATACTCAGAGCAGCAGCATCGCACGCTTTCCTCTGCTTCGTCCAAAAAAAGCCCTCGTTGTTATTTGTTTCTAGAGAGTGGTCTTTTTTATCTAATATCAGTTACCCTCCAGACAAGAGAATCAATAGTTGATGAGCATTCATTTTCTGTACTGGTTTGTTCTCCTCGTGCTCTAACATGCCTTCCATGAAAAAATACATTTGTTCCCCGGCTCTGTTGCTATTCACGACTGCCGAAGGTCGAGCTGTGAATTTACTGCAGCCGTTTGTCTTGCTTCCTTGGCACAGGCAGCTTTGTCAGTGTTAATGTGGTAAGTGTGGAGGTGCATCCAACAGCTTCCTCAGTTTATTAACATTCGAGAGTTAAAAAAAACAAAAAAAACATGGTCATCTGGATGAATGCAACATTCATTCAGGATCTGGCAGTGTGGGAAGAAGGGTGATGTGAGATGGGGTGGGAGGGTGTGGGTAGATTGGGTTGGGTGACTGCCTAAAGGCACACTTGTGGCTTCCAGAAGAGTGGATCATGATTTTGTTCTTAAAGCTGTGTATACAGATCTATAGAGACATAGTAGAATCATGAGAACACAAGTAGTGTGCTAATAAGTGCTTTGTTGATACTAAAAGCAGATCTAGATATAACAAATGATTAAGTGATGCCATTTAAAATATGATGTCAGATATAGTAATAAAGTAATAGGTACAGTGCACTGCCTGATATGCTGCTTATGTATGATTTAACACTAAAGAATCTACATAATGTACAGCGAGTAAAGGCTTTTGCATTTAACCAAAACAAGTTCATTATCCGTTCTTCTGCAGTCTGTTTTTTTTTTTTTTGTGTGACTGTACATCATCTGGTCATACTCCTGGCAACCAACCCAACCCAGCATCCAGGAAGCGCATAACTTCAAATACAAATGCGTTGTTTTGCTTACACCTGTTGTTGCTACAACAATGTACTTTTGTAAAGTTCTGCTGGTTGAATGGCCATCCCGTCCTTACCCAGAAAACAAGCTTATAAGTCGATAGAAAAAAAATCCTCTGCGCCGCGACACAGTTTTCTATTATCTATCATTTTGCTGGTGCCCCCTGCAGCTGCAGGCTGAGAATGTGCCGTGCACAGAAGCTGTGTGAGAAGGGGAAAGGGGAGGGGGGGTGAAAACCGTGCACTGCAGAAAACAAATGGCTCATGTTTTGGTATTGCGATGTTGTTAGTGTTAAATGGAACACTGATTGGGAGTCAGAATACAGGTTCTCCCACAGGTGATTTTGTGTGCGCTTCAATTAAAAAGACAGAAAGTGAGAGTTTAGTGTGTAGTATAGCGATCAGTGCAGTATAGAATCTATGTGACACCTATGTATTCAATATGTGACATGAATTTTTTGTACACTGCTTGGCAACATGTTTTCTTTGTTCATGCCGAGAGAGAGAGAGAGAGAGAGAGAGAGAGAGAGAGAGAGAGAGAGAGAGAACAAGCTCATTTGAAAAGACTGGCATTCTCTCACCAATCTGCTCATTTCATACAAAATGTGTGTGTGTGTGTGTGTCAGTGTGAGCGCCTGTCCTACCAAAGCAGAGAATTAGCTCCACACATAGTTCATTATAGGCTAAGTCTTAAATATATTTGGAATATCCATTGAAATATTCACATTTTACATGAAAAAAGTTACTCTCAGATGTGTCCAGTATGGGACGTCGCATAGCATTACTTTATGTGCTGGGGTACATTTTCACATAATTTATATACAAGTGGACATCTGAGTATTATCCCCATATTGATATAAATACACCCAAAACATGCTTTTAGGGATATTGTAGTCAAATATAGTGATTGTGATGTCATAATGCAGCAACAAAGTAATATGTATTTTCTGTCTATAAAAAACTACTAATCGATTAAAGGTTAAGGCTGGTGATAGTCTGTATTCTTTCTAGTAGTACACAGGTCATACTGTACATACTACAGGTAGCTACAGTGCATGTAAATACGTAAGTCAAGGTGCATTCATTTACTACAAATTGTTTTAAGACTGACTTGAAAAATAAAAAATCCATTCACATCCTATACGTGTGTTAAAGATTGACGTTTTCAGTAGAAATGAATGGGCTTAGGAATGTTGGAAAGTATTGAGAGACAGCTTTGGTCTTTTCATGTCATTAATGTTATAATAAAATATAACTGTTTGTGCAGAATGTTGTGTGTTTTATTTTTATTTTATTTATTTTTTGGGGGGGGGCGTTCAAAGGGGGTCTCGCCCAGGGTGTAATTTGATGTAGAACCACCACTGTGCATGGGTCAAACTAAGACAGGACTTATACTCAGGACACCCAGGTTGGTGTTCCATGTGAAACCAAAAGTCTCGCTTTTTGAAATAAACTGTTTTACGGACTTTTGTCCGTGACTCAATGACTTCTGTGATCCTAGGGTAACCCTCTAATCCTAACCCTAATGTTTTACTAACCCTAAGTATTTGTGTTGCCTAAACTCAACTAGTTCCATTTCACAATGTTAACTACGTGTTTAAACGTGTCACCTTAAACTGTTACATGATAAAAACTGCCATCAAGGTCACATGTTATGGTCACGTGTTACAAATTGGGCACCGTGTGGCGGTATCGTGTTGTTTAATAGAGCACTCATACCGTATTTGTCGTTTTGGGAGTCATTGGAAATCATCCTTTTTTTCGTATGAGGTTGTGTTGCAAAGGGCAATTGTTGAAGATATTTTTTCTCCAAAGTTCTGCTTTTAGCACAAAGACACATGCAGGCTCAAGATTGAGGAATGATGAGCATATCTAAAGTCAGTGGGTGTACTGACTTGAATGTCATCTTTGTTAAGAGCACTAACAGTATTTTGTGCAAATTATGTAAACCTTTTAGATCGATGGTAGAGCACACTAGAATGACTTTGCTTTTATCACAATTCTTACATTGTCATCTGCACAATCAAAGCTGCAATGCAGCCCATTTCGGTAGAAACATTTCCTCATTGTTCATCAAGCTCATCGGAATTAATCATCAAGCACATTCAGTATAACCAAAGGATGAATGTTTTCCTTTCATTGCTACACTTCTGTAGAAACAATTCAATAGTATATTATAGTGTCAAAATTGCTGATGTAACTTTGTTAGACATCAACACAGACAAATAATGCTGGCTACAGCAGTCCTGATGTTGTCAGCCTTGTTTGGGGCACAGAAAGTTGCCACCTTCCTGTAGCTGTGCTACGCACAGATGAAAATGTTGGACCAGCTTGTGCACTCTCAGGGTTTTAACAAACATAGACAGGCAGTCTGCTTTAAATTATGCAAGCAGTCACTGGTGAGAGAGAGATTATGCAAAGGAAAGTAACCTGAGTACAAGAGATGGAGCATATTGTAAAAATGTATTGTTTTTACTATGGCACCTGTGCCAGTATGATTATTAGCTTTTTTGCACTGCGTCACACCAACTAGCTCATTGTTCAGTTTGTCTTTGCATCTCTGGCATTCATTTTGCGTTTCTTCTCCTTTTGACAATCATTCTTAGTTTTTTTTATTTAGATAAAGTACTAAAATGTCTCTACTACTGAAAAGCAAGAAGTAAAAGCTCTGACTCAGCTGGTGGTGATGGAGAGAAAAAAGAAAGAGATTTGTCATATTAGACGGTATGATGTGTTTTTGGCTGTTGTTTGGAATCACATCACTGGACCAACGTATCCATTTGGTCCTTTTGTGTGAAGAACAAAACGACAGTGCTTACAAAGATCTGCCATTGCCACTAAGCACACATAGTCACTGAGCCTCTGAGGAGGATGTTAAATATGTTTTTATGTTTTAGGAAGCATTTATCTATCTGCAGTGTTGCCCTTTGGCTGTGTATTCTGTCCTGTGGCTGCGTCACCATAGTCACCCTTTGCAGTGATCAAACTGTCCATAACTGCACAGAGTATTTCTTTAAAATGTCCCACCCTTCATCAAAATAAGGAGCCTGGCATATAACGATCGCACTCAAGATGAATGACATTGCAAAGGCACCACTTTAGCAATTAAGTAGTCTCTAATTGTAGATTGAACCGGAGTGAGAGAAAAAAATCATTGTCTATTTTCTTTTGCAAACGAGGTTAATTAAAGGACATTTGCTGAATTTGAATTAGAAAGAGAAATAAACTCATTAACTTTCAAATGATTTCATGAAGAAAACTCTTTTACAGCCAGTGAGAGAGCACGAGAGCCTTTATCTTGTACACAATACTTTATCAAAGAATAACATATAAAAAACACACTTCTTTTCAAGAGAAAGCTTTAACTGTTATTTTCATTACTTTGCTTAACTTTGCTCATCCTGACTTTGACGTGTTCAAGCCCTCGACTACTAAGAACATTCGAGCAACAGAAATACACACCACAGCACACAGACCCAGTTTAAGATTAGAATGCAACACATACAATTCAAAAATATATCCTCTAATCTTGCAGTAGTTGCCTTTTTTTAATCTTTTGTACAATTCGAAAAAATACACAGAATTCACTGAAGGAAATGCTTTAATAAAGTCCCAAGTGATGCTGTATCTTGCACCACGACAGCTTTGGATACAGCACTGTGCTATATCCTCGCTAAGCGTCTGCAGTGTCCTGTGTGCCATTAAGCAGCCACGGAGAACATGAGCTCCTGTGTGTTCACATGAGTGTTCACGTGAGTGTTCACATGCCCTAAAGGGGGTGGAACGTTGTGCCCTGCCAGCATCCTGAGGCTATTCACATTGACATCTCCAGGATTCACCTCAACATTCTGTCATGTGTGTTCACACGTGGTTACCTCGGGTAGGGGCGTCTGGTCTTGCATGACCACTTGAGGAGGGTTGGGGGCAGGGCGAGCATGGGCCACTGAGTTTTTCTGCAGCTCCACCCCGAAGGCAGGGGAAGCGTTCTGCAACTGTCTCCTGTACTGCACAAAGCTGCAGGTCTTTAGGATGATGGCCAGGATGTTCTTTCCTATCAGGATCCCAGAGACCCTGGCGTCCCTGTACAGAATCATGTTCCCCCCGCGGATGAAGAGGGTAATGATGTTGATGGTCACCAGGCTGAGGATGGGGTACAGCAGCATTTTGTGGGGCACGATGTTGATGCCCTGCATGCTGATCTCGCTCAAGGAAACGCAGGGCAGCACGAGCAGCAGGATGTAGCAGTAGAAGAACATCAGGCCCTCTGCCCACAAAGGAAGCCCCTTCTTTTGAGGCTCCCACAAGTTGGCTTGGATGTCCAGTATGTCCAGCAAGTCCACCACCACCCAGAAGAGACGATTTCGGATCTCCTCGCGCTTCTTGAAGGCGCGAACGTACTCCATATGATCGATAGCAACCAGTACCACAAACAGCACTGGTATGCAAACGGACAGCAGCAACGTCAACGCTTTCCTTGCAAGAGCATCCAGGCTCTTCCTGTCCGCCTTGTAGTTTTGATACACAAAGTAGACTTTGATCTCCAGCACAAAGATGTAAAGGAACCAGAGGATCATGGCGTAGCCTCGCTTAGCCGTGCGTACCTCAGCACCCACCCACACCGCCACGTAACGCAGGACAATTAGAAAGCAAATGTCTCCCACCATCACCATGATGCAGATGCCAATCTTGCGTGGCCCGTGGTTCTGCTCCACCAGGTAGGCATCAATCAGTGCCATGCTGCTCATGATCAGGATGGTGGATAAGCACACGTGGGGCTTGTTGGTGGGAGGTGGAGGTACCATCTTTGCCTGGTTGAGAGGAAGAGTAGCAGGAGTGTTGTTGAAGAGAGAGTGCAGACGGTGCTTAGTTTGTCCAGTGAGGGTGCAGATCAGATAGTGCTGCTAGACAGCGGTGTTCCCCTCCATTGCTTCTGCCTTGGCCAGAGTCCAGGGTGCATTAATAGGATTCACACAGATCACTTCAATCAATCTCCGCTTGTGCCAAAGCCACCTGTCGGGTAGACAGTACCCCTCATTTAGTAAATGATGTTCATTGGCAAATGGTCTGTAAACATACAGGTACGCTATTGTAAGAATGAATCAATCTCAGGATGTGTGTCTACCCTTAACACCCTGATAATCATTCACAAAACACAACACAGCAGTTTGATCATTGAGTTACATGTTCTGTTTTTAAAATAGAAAAAAAGCTGGTGCGATGTGTTCTCATTCCAGAGTCACTTCCGACACCCTTGTTTTCATACAAGCTCAAGCCTTCAGAGGTAAAAATCCAGCTGACTACTCACTTGTTTCCCTCTTTGTACTTTATCCTAATGACTGGCAGCGAGCGATCATCCATGAGACGGCACTGAGAGATCACAAAGCCCATCTGTAATCCACTAGAGAAGAGAGGAGAAAACGCACGGGATCCTCTCCTTCTATAACAGACGTAAATCCACTAGTCATGGATATATTCTTCTCTTCTTTTTTTTTTTTCAAGCAAAAGAGAAATCCCCAAATGTTGCTGTCATAATCCACTTACTGCTCAGACTGAATCAGGAGGAGGAATCTCAACGGTCACAAAGACCGCTCTCAATTTCCGCAACTAAGAATAGAGGTTATTTTGTTTTGTGCTTAGATAGACGGTTTAAACCTCCCAACTCCCCCCAAAAGAGAAAGTTAGTCTTAGTGGGAAAATATCTACAGTAAGTCCTTCTTAAAAGAGAATTTCCTCTCCAGAAGTTTTCGTCTCCATCATCCAGCATCCATGGGCGAGAAAATGTACCAATTTGTAAGTTTGTGTGCTTCAGAAGGAGAAGGGTTGTAGTGAATCTTTAAAATGCAGCGTGTGTCTGACTGTTTTTCCCCACTCAGCTGTATGCATGTGTGTTCTCCAGCAAGTGTGTGTGTGTGTGTGTGTGTGTGGGTTTCAGCTGTCTCCACGCTTCGTTGTCGCTGTAAAATGCTGCCCCCCTGGCGAAATCCTGGCTGCTGCGCCTTTTTCGGTCTCCTGCTCAAACAGCTTTTGCCAGGGACACCAGGATCAACGGCGCCAGTGGATTCCCTTGTCTCCACTCAGCATGTTCTGCCAACACCACCAGCACTGTGATACTCCCAACGCCGCCTCCCTCGAAGTCACAGAGATGCTCCTTTGGTTCGTTCAGAAACACTCCTGGGATGAGCTCTCTGGCAGCTACCCTCCTCTTCCTTCTCCCTCTCTTGCTCAAGTAAAGGCACTTGCTGTGTGGAGGTGACGCTCAGCAGACCACAGCTGCAGAGCGAGGGAGAGAGACAGAACACTTTTCCAGGGGGTGGAGATAGGCGGGGAGAGAGGGGGGAGGGAGGGAAGCTGCCTTTTGCAGCTTAGCTGAATGCACAACTTCTCTCTCACCCTGTTTTTTCCCTCTCTTCTTTTTTACATTTAGTCTTGCGCTGATATCCTATTTTCTCAGGCTGTTTCTCTTTTGGCTCCCAGAAAGAGCCCTGTTTTCCTTCTTCTTGATGAAGCCATGATTTTTTAGTGATCCAAAGAGTCAGGGGGGGGGGGGCTGCTCTGTGGTATAGGATGTAAAAAAAAAAGCCAGCTTCCCAGCAGACTGTGTGTCTCCAGTCTGGGGAGACTTGGGGTAGGGGGGGAGTAGAAAGAGAGCCTTTCAATTGATCAACTGACAGAGCAGTGAATCAGGAGCCTGAGATGGGGCCTGAGACCAAAAGAGATGAGGGGTAAAGAGAAATGGGGAGGTACAGAAAAAAAAACCTGAGATGAAGGGCCGAGTGACATGATGAGAAGAGAGAAAAAAACGAGGACATGTGCAGAGTGGGTCTAAATGTCAAGGGAACATTTTTATCCTCTGAGATGTAATAATACCTGGGCTGGCAGATAATACGAATGCAAAAATATATAAAGGTTGGGTAAGGATGGTGTGTTTTCTCAGCCATGCAGTATGCTAACGCCACTAGCTCTGTTTATCCAGCTGGGCCAATTAGTGATAATCCTTCCTCAGAGGAACCAAAGTACTTCCATTTGTACAGTATGAAGCCATTTACTGCTCATTTCATGAACTGAGTCAAAAGTATTGGTTTTCTATGCACTGTGGCTGCACTTTTCATTCAACTCTGTAATGACAACTAAACATAATTGCAATCAATCATGCATGGCTTCTATGCAGTCATGAATGGATATGGTTGCAGATTTACCAGCTGTGGATCAGCTGACAGCCGCCCATCATGGCTGTTTATGACTTCTATCAGGCCTTTATCATGAAAGCATGCAGATGCTTCGTGTGTGGAAAAATCAGCCAAGCGAAACAGCTGTTTGTATTTCACCAAGCTACATTCTTATTGACTATTTCCTCTGGATTTATCAGTTATAATTGAGCCATGACAAGCAAAGTGATGAGTTAGATCCTCCTTTGCAGAAAGTCCTCAACATTGCTTTTACATTTTTTTGTGATTAACAATTTGTTTTATTTATTTTTAACACAACAAACAAAACCAACAATTTGAAACATGAACATCAACATATCGCAAAAAATAACAAAACAGACAATAAACTATGGCAAATATAAGCATACGTAAATGACAACACCATAAGCCCATCATACACGTCTCTCCCCAGCACAAAGATTCCTAGGAGCCCTCCAGAAAGCTGAAGTAACTTCCCCACTTTCCCGTGTAGACATCAAGTCTGGCAAACCATTTGTATGACATCTTTACAAATGCCACCGCCGTAGCCATCTCTCAAGCCGCTTTGACATTGTTAAAAAAACACATGGCAGGCTTCAATTTAATACCAACTCGTGCTGAAATGTTACTATAACACATTTAACAGATTGTTAGAGAAGATGGCCCTGGTGGGTAGAAAACTCATTGTGTAATGAAAGGTCACAGTTCTGATCCCAGTAACAGCCACGTGTCCTTGAGCCAGACACTATACTGCTACCTGCTCAGTCATTTGCTCAGTCTCTCTGGCTAACAGACTCAGCTAAATGCCTGAATTGAACATGTAAATGAGTGGATGGCTTATCTGTTCCACAAGGGAACAGCCCTGTGATTTTAATAGTATCACTTCCCCCTAAAATCAGTATGAGAGCTTGATACAGCACCTCTATCATCCACTTTGTTATTCCTCCCACATCTTATCCAGTAATCTATAATTCATAGCTTCATTTACATTGCCTTTTTGTAATACACAATGGAGTCCAATATTGTTATAACCTCTGCATCAAAAAGGGCAGTTAACCTAGGCTCAGACTTTCACACCTGCTGAATATTTTCAATTATACATTTTCAGCATTCCCCCTTTTGTCTTCCTTCACTCTGTGTTTATAATTCATGAGCGTCGAGGAGATCCCATCACTGTTTAAGGGTATCGTCTACTTTAGATGGAGCTGATTCATGCACAGGTTTCTGGTTTATTACATATAGTGTGTGTCAGAGTTCTCGGTCCTGATTAATGTAATTATACGGTTATACCAACACAAGGCTATATAACATGATTTATGAGATTGCAGCCGACAAAAGTACATCCAGGAGGCTTGTCTGTCCTCTTCTGCCCTCTCTTCTTCGTCCATCAGGCTCGGCTCGGCTCGGCTCAGCCTCCTACAGAGGACTGTCCTTGGCTCCTGGACAGAGGCACTGCATCATCACTGCTCAGCACCAGGCAGGCTAACACACACAACGGCAGCTACATTCTCTATAACATAAACCATTTACAGAAAAAAAATTCAAAGCACTCAAAGTAAGGGAGCCATAGAGTGGCTACGCTGTGGCTTTTTCCTCTTGCTGGCTTTTAGAGTTGTAGAGAAAGTGGTTCTGTTTTGAAAAGTGTAATGTTCAGTTAGATCGTTTCGCTTTTAAATGTGGTATTTGCCTCTATGCAAATATTTGTGCATGCTTTCTCAGAGAGCATAACGCACTCCATTTTCAGAAATGTTCCCTTGACAACCAAGTGCATCAGCTTGAGAAACGTGTTTTCTCATCTTGTCAGATAAGATATCATGGGAGAAATTCAACAGTGCAAGCTGCATCATGAACTCAGCTTAAATAATGCATAAAATGTGTTTTCTAAACATTGCCGCGGGTGTAAAAACAAACACCGTACCATGGTAGCAAGATAATTGTGCTTTCAACTTCAAGTGCAGTTTCTTCTTTTGGCTGATTGCGATTGCTCAGTCAATCAGTAGCCTATTCTTTCTTTACCCTTTGTGCAAAGGTCTACAAGGCTTTCATCAGAGGAATATGTCTGTCAGTTACAAACACAGTATGCATACTGGATGAAGGTTTTCTTGTGCAACCTTTATACAAATCATGCTTCCCTAACACAATCCAAGTTTACTGCTAGATGTTCTCCCAGAGAGAAGCTAAGGGGGGATATTAATGTGCACATAAGTGCTGCAGGTAGTGGCATAATTACAAGGGTATGCATCACTGAATGAATAGGCTGATTTGATTTTGAGATGATTTACTCAGGAGTCAAGTGAAATTAATCATGCTTCACTGTGCTATGCCACACGACACCAATAAAAATACCTTCCAAGACTTGAGACTTGTCGTGTTTTGACACGGAATGTAGGTAAAATGTTTTTATCTTTGTCTCTGCGTTCGTCGTCATTGTACAGAGAGATGAGCGTTAAGCAAAGAATCAAGTTTCAGTGTCACAACATTCAACATGTCATGATTTGCAGGTGTTGTTAACGGGGGTGGGGGAAACAAAGACAATAGACACAAACATGGATTAATTGCTTTGGTTTTGCAGCCGGGATTCAGTGTCAGCAAGTTGTGAAAAGATTGAGGAATTTACATCACCGAAGACAATTTGTACATGAAGCATAACAGTGGAAATAGGACACATAAATCACATTAGCTGTATCCCTGAGTCTGCCATCGATTACCTACAGGAAAACAAATGGGGGCGTTAAGGCTTCCCGTCCTTAAACATCCCCATCAGGGTTATAACCACCAAATGGGAAAGATGAAGTGGACAGGCTAAGCTGCTCCCCATGGGGCTATAAGATCAGAGAGAGGGGACAAGGAGGAGGGGAGGGAGAGAATACCACACAACAAACACCTATGCTGGAAGAGGTGCAGGTCATTTTAGCCCTGTAGCTATGACATTTTAAACCGTCGGTAACAAGGAAGGAAATGATTGTATGCCGTTATCTTTGCTATATTTGACATGACATCAAGTCAAATGTGAGACAAAGGCTTGCCAACAGCTTTTACAGAGGATTCCTGACTGCAAAGCAGCTCTGGATCTGGATGGAGTATTTGCATTTGATTGATCTTGTTCACATTCCTATGTGGGTGAGCTGTGCAACAGAGAGGAAGAGAATGATCGCCACATTATCACCACAATCCGAAAAATCAATTGAGAGACATTTTGATATACATTCATGCATTCAAAAGCCGTATGACTTAACAAATCCACTCAGAGCAAAACAAACACTGAGAATGATCTGCCAAAACATTGAAAGTTCAAGCGATGTAATATGTAACAAGGCCGTTCTTGCATCTCTTCACCTGAAAACACAGTGAGCACGGCGCTTAGGATCACTGCTCATCAACTCAGATTTGTTTGTACATAAGGTTTCCCTAGTTTAATATATTTATATATTATTTAAATATTTCAAAATATACAAGGGGCCAGTAAAACTAAAATGTACTGGGCCAGTGGGGGGGAATGTTATGTTGGACACTACATTAGGCATTAGATGATTTATGCCAGGTTCACTGTTTTTTTTATTAAAAAGAAAGAAAGTGCCTTCCTGGGACTTTAAATGTATCCATGCAGGAGCAGTGCTTTAGTATTTTGTACTGACAGTAGCATTATGTTTTATCCATCCCTATTAATGACTAAGCTTACTATATGGTAACACAATAATCAGTCACATCCACACTATCACAGCAAACAAGTTTATTAGAGGTGAGGTCCACGAAAAAAAATCTCAAGTGAAGAGCTGATTATGTCACCAGGCAAAAACAATATTGTTATATTGATGCTTTGTAATTTTTGTCTTGAGAACTGTTAAGTGCTGCCATTCACTGTCATTATACATGAATGATTTGTCTTTGATTTTAAATGCATGTGGTACAGGTTGTAGGGTTGGTGACTCACTAATTAATCACCTTATGTACGCAGATGATTTGGTCATTTTTAGCCCATATAGTGCTGGTCTCCAACAGCTTCTGAGAATATGCACACAGTATGGTGCTGATTTTGATATAAAATACAATGCTAAGAAGAGTAAGATCATGATTATCAGAAGTAGATAAGACAGTCAACCTTCCCTGACTTCTATCTGTCTGGCACTGCACTTAGGGTGTGCAGTGAGATTACATATTTGGGCCATATTATTGCAAATGACCTGTCTGATGACAAGGATATCTATAGGCAGCGTCGGAAGCTGTATGCTCAAGCGAACATGCTGTGTCGTAAATTTAGCATGTGCTCTGTATCTGTGAAGATCTCACTCTTTAGAGCGTATTGTACACCTGTATACTGCCTACCTGTGGTGGTGTTATAAGCAAGGCAGCATTAGAAAACTCATAGTGGCTTTTAATGACAGCATGAGGCTGCTGCTGAGAGCTCCAAGAAGCTCCAGTGCCAGCCATATGTTTGTCAGTGTCGGGGTACCTACCTGCTCTGCTGTTTTACGTAACCTGATGTATAGATTTAGGTGTAGGGTATCTGAGTCACAAAACGACTTAATCGCTGTTTTGGCTAACCCTGTACGCAGTTTTGTCAGATTTTCTTCCAGACTGTGGAACCATTGGCAAACATGTCTGTATGTTAGACACTGAACATCGTGGAAGGCTTTGTATTTTTTCTTTTTTTCTTTTCTTTTTTCTCTTTATGTTTTTACTTTATGTGTTTCTTATTTGGATATGGATCCCCCTGGGTCTGAAATAAAGAAAGAATATCACTGACTACACTGCTGAAAATGCAAGTAAGCAAGTTGGGGGGGATGACAGGGTTTGGAAATTCCCAAAGGCAGTGGAAAACAAATGAGAAAGTGGGCTTTAAAAGCCAGAAGGCTCTGCACGTGAAGAAGTTATTGTTGGTAGTGTACAACTTTCTGCACATATTTTGGTAAACATATGTCATTTTACAACCTTCGACAAAACATGAATTTGTATTGTAAACATTGCTGGTGCTTTTATATTAAGGGCCTTCAAGCTCCCAGTGGCAATTTCCTTGATTTACAGTAAATAATGAGATAATAGTGCCACTCTGGGATGCTGTGTTTAAATGAGCTCATTAGCAGCACATTTTCCTAAAATACTTTTTGTTAACCTGTGTACGCTACACCCTGACTTGGAATACATTTTGATGGTCTCTGCAGCCACACACAGAATGATGTTGAGTGACTAAAACGAAATAGATTGTAAGAAACAGAAAATAAAACTGTGGAGGTTCTCAGTCAATATTAATGACAGTGAGTCTTTTGATAAAATGAATGAGGTTACGGGTTTCCTGTCAGAGTTTTTGTATACTCATGAATTTATTTTTAGAATGGAGCTGAGAGAGACAAATATACTGCATTATAATAAATATAAAGATAAACAACATGGTGTGTAGGATGGGGGATTTGTCTACAGCCTTATTAGACTTGAAATCATTGATGAATTTTCTGTTTGTGCAAGCCTCTCTGTGGTTTCCTCACTCTGATTAATTGAATACAGAGCAACTGTGATGCAGCCATTTACCCATAAAGAATATTAACATGCTCCGTTGAGGTTGCTTGTGAAAAAGGAAAAAGGAAAGGCATGGTGTTAATTAAACTGTCTACAATAATAACTAAAAGAGAAGACAAAAAAAACTTCCATGTGCGTTGCCTCTTTGGCAAGGTCATTTTCCATACGGCATAATTAATTATCAGTTGTTTTCTTTTCACGCTGCTGCGTAGATTTGTTGGATAAATGTTATTTTTATGCATGAGCTCTGAGGTGACGTCCATTAAATCCAGTACAAGCCCTGTACTGTAGATAAAAAATATAGTTAAAAAAAGGATCAAGAACTTTAAGAATTGACATCACAAAACTAAAACCAAAATATCAGCTTCACGCAAGCAAATAATAAGCACCAGCTCGCATCATTATGTTTGTTCAGAAGGCGAGTGTGAACAAGAGGCTATTGTGATGTATTCTTCACGGAAAACAGCAGCACAGAACATTCAAGTTATGTGTTTTTTTTCTCCTTTTTTTTTCAAAGCACTGAGCTGGGTTGCCTCTCGATCCACATGTGCATTCTCACTGGCAAGTTTCCCAACTCTCCTCATGGGGGACATGCCTAATTTGAAAAAGTAGTTTATAAATGGCAGTAACTGTACAGCCTGGCTCACCTTTCTTCTGGAGGATGACTGCTTAGTTTGCTTAATGAGGCAGAGCTGTGTGTGTGCGCCTGCGCATGTTTGTTTCTTTGTTTGCTGAGAATAGAGAGGTTAAACTTGATGAGATAAACTTTGCTGAGTCCACTGGGGAAACTTTATCTTGCATGCTGCTATTGTTATGAAAGTATTATCATGTGGCAGGTATGGTCTTCAAATCTGTGTAGGCTAATACAATAGCCGTTCAAACAAACACTGGTTGACTGAAGTACAATATATTTCTGATGTAAGTTTTTGACAATAACTCTGGAACTTTATCTGGGAGCAAAACACGTTGGCAGTATGTGCCATCCTGTCTCCAGAGCTATTACAACACGCAGCTCTTGGTAAATGGCTGCACTAATGTTGCGCCATGACTGACAGTGGCCATTAATCACTCGGTGTGTGGAGGATGGGTTTGTTTAAGAATCATTGTAGCTTTTACCATTGTATATGTATTCTCAAATCCATGCACAGTAGTAATGAGCTGAGATAGATGAGGAGGTCGTTAGCGAGGTTGTAAATCAATTCTGACTGGAGATCCAGAAATCTGTAGACCATCGAGGTTATCAAGTTTTATAGAGTTACATTCGTCACTGGGAACAGCTAGAAGAGGATTGTAAGCAGAATCAGGTGTTTATTGTGCAGCTCATGTGGAAAATTTGTTGGATGAATTGTAGGCCTGATACGTAAATGTGATTACAATTGAACACTCCTGTAACCCAACTGTCTTTACCAGGACCAATTGACCGTTTACTGAGCCCTGCCCTCCTTGTTTTGGTGCTACACCTGTCAAGCCATTCACATACTGCACATATGAAATTTCAACCTGTTCTCACTCCAAACTCGTAAAATACGGACGCTTGGGCAGTGGCTCTCAGCGTCAGATACGATGCAAAAAGCACCCTTCAGCGTATGTATGGAACACACCGGGCAGAGCAACAACGCGACCGCGGCGCTGCAAGATGGCGTAGTATTAAGAGCAACAATGGTAGCGAGTAGTAAGAAAGACCGAAATGCTGCATAAAGTGATAGGTTGGGGTGGTGGATGGGTCAAACAACAGGAGACTGGGGTTTGTGTCCCATGTGTCACATAAACATATATTTTATAACCCCAACCACACTCTTTTCCTAAAACTAACTGTCCCATTCTTGTGCTGCATGTCAGTCAGTACGTCCCGACCCAGAGCGTCAAAAGTGACATTAAGCCAAAAGTCCCGACACTAAAGGTGACTTTTAGTGTGAATAACAAACATGACCAAGCGTCCGTATTTTACGTGATGGGAGAGTTAGAATTTGTTGGAAGTTTACATTGATAACAGTGGCAGAAAGTCTGTAATTGTTTTAAACAATGTGTCCTTGATTTCAGACTGAGTAAGAGCAGTCTTCTAATTTCTAGCCAATGACAACTGTTTGGCAGAATTTATTAGCTGAAGCTAGCTAGCTCATTGTTAGTTCCATGAGTTGGTTAAAAACACTATCTCTGGCTGACTTTTAAATGTTTCCAGGTGATTTAAAAACAAGAACTATGTAAAAGAGGTTTAATGGCTACAAACATGATATCATGCTAAAAGACTTAGGCTAAAGCTGCATGTCCTAGGCTAAATGTCAGCATCCTCAAAAGTTGGTGATACTAGCTTACTCAGAAGAAACAGTATTGTTCTTGTACTGCAGTGTAGCTAGTTCTTGTTATAAGTATATATTGTTATAAGTAATGGGCCTGACATTTTCAGCAGCCTATTTCAAACATTTTTTCTCAGCTTTTGGTGGTGACACATTTTAAACAAATGCAAACGAATGTGGTAAAAAATGGCAATGAGATTGTGAGATCCCTCTGTAAGGTTTGTGCAGAACGTTTGGTGTTTCTCAATGTGGTGCCTCTAAATATTATATTCTTTAACTACCTCAACACACTCATTGCAAATTAAGCACATGGTGTTTGGAGATGGCGGTATAATAAACCAGTATACTTGCTGGTCCAGGCAGGGCAGGGCACAGTCACAGGTGCAGAATTAACCTTGGTGAATATTCGCATCCTGTTCACTTGTATTCTATGCGAGCGAAGGAATGAATAAAACGTCTGCTCATGGTGGCAAAGCAAATTTGCATCTTCGCATTGCATGTAGTTCGACTTTGGTAAACAAAGTCTTTTTTTAGCAAACGTACATCGTCTTTGAAGCTGAAATCAATCCATGCCACCTGCTGGGACATGGATACAGCCGAGGGTTCACTTCTTTGGAGATGAACCCAGGTGGGATGATTCATGGTGAACCTAATTTGATTTAAAGGGGCATTAGGTAACCTGTACTCTAGCTTGTGATTATTTTTTTTTAACAATGAAGTCATATTTTCACAATAGAAAGTAAGCTAGCTAACTAGGACAGATATGCAACAGAAACACAGCGAGGAGATGATATATCACCATGCAAAATACTGTAGAAATTTCTTTCATGTGCTTTTTTGTCTCGAGAATGAAATGTGCTCGCTGGCTCATACTGTAGCACCATGATCCATGGTTAAGCAGGGGAAGATGCAAGATGGTGAGGAGGGCAGGGGGGGCAGGGGGGGGCAGGGAGATTGGGAGTGCTTTGAAATCCCAACAGGCAGAGAGATTTGGTTCCGAAACAGAGTAGTTGGTGAGTTTTCCGAAAGCCAGAAAGTTGTGTTGTGTAATTCTAGCGAGGGGGAAGGGAGAGAGGGAATATGGGAGAGAGGTGTGTTCCAAAATGGAGTGAGATTTGAGAGCCTCAGCATCTACAATTAGCAGGTCTCGATGATGTTAATTAACAACCTTTGGAGACCCATGTAGATGTATTATGGTCAACTGTGTGCTATGACATATGAAAGTTGCACCTGATGCACCTTTCAAAGGACAGCAAAATTGAAAAGAATACTTTGACTTTGAATCTGTTCCAGCCAGTGGAATAGGATCAAAATAAAACAAAGTGAACTAGGACACTGCACCAATGGAGATTCACAAGTAAACCATTTAATTGAGCAATGACTTACTCATGATGCATGAATCACTTTTTCAGTGAAAATGTGCCACAGCTACTCAAAACAATGTATTTGGGTCAGTCCGCACTCACAGTCCTGTGAGAGGCAGAGGGACGCCACCCAAAAGCACGAGCACTCTGAGGCATCCATAAACATAACCAGTGTGTTTTTTGGCTGTGATGCAGCACCAGCGCTTATTTAAATGAATTGAAAATGAGACAGAAGCTGGGCCAATGCAGAGATTTTGACCACCCATCACAATCTCCATTGTCTCGTGCCAGAGGCATTTGGTGCTGGCTGGATAAGGGGACATGCGATAGATACACATGGAACGAAAGAAGAAGGACCAGTTGGACTAAGAGATAGTCTGTTAGGAGAAACCTGCTATGAGTAAGGTGAGATAAAACTATATTAGTGACTGACAACAAGAAGAATTACTCACAAATACAATTTCTGCTTAAGCGGTTTTTGCAAGACAAGGGTGCTATTGTTTCAGCTCGTTTGTAGAGGCATGTAGTCCTGCTTCATAAGGGGGGAGGCGGAGGAGATGCGCAGGAGAAGCCAGTCATCAGAGCAGTATTTGAACACCTCATTTTAGCCCAAAAGATGCAAAAGGGAGGGAGGGTGGAATTGGTCTGCCCTACATTTTTGGGTTTCTAATGCTCAACATGACGCCTAAGGGGAGCCCAGGCTAGTGTGCCCTGCAGTTAATACAGAAACCATTTCCTTTTTTCATGATCCCTCCAGCTCCACAAATAACCTCATTTCAGTCTCATTTCATTGGAGAAAAAAAAAGCTTCATGAGATATCATGAGTTTGCTTCAGTATTTTATCCAGAAATAGAGCAGTCTGAGTGTGTCCTCAATCCAAGTCTCCCCAGGACACTGTTCATCTCGCTGACACTATCTGGGCTTTTTTTTGTTGTTGCATCAACTGGCCTGAAGGGAAGGATCCTCACGCCCCACCCTACAGACGGCTGCTCTTTTTTTTCTGGCTAGATGCTTTCACGTATTGTTTTCAATGACTGAGTTGTTAGAGAAAAATCAGCATGAAAAGCGGCTTTCCTCTGCTTTCATCCTGGCTCTTAGAAAGAGAGCATAGAGAGGTGTGTGTTTACTGCTCAGGCAGAAAGGGAGAGCTCTGAATACATTTATTCAGAGCTCTTGTTTCTCTGCACAGAGCAAGGAGTCAGAAATAGCTTTGAGACACTGTATTCTTTGAAGTGAGTGTTTCACTTATACATTTGCCCTTTAATCTACAGCAAGTGATTTCCAGGTATCTCATAAAGTTTGTGCAGTTTGACATCTGCTTTAGCACTTATGTTACAAATTCCAGAAACAGCTTCTTGTGTTAGCAGCAACCTCAATTAGTTTGGCACAAGTGTCTTATGAAAACTAACTTCCTCCTGATCTCTGGAGTGAGAGAGGAGTGATAAATTCACTGAAATTTTGGAGTAAAAAAAAACTTTCCCTTCTTGTTAGGCATGATCTATAATGGGCCCACCTCTGCTCTGAAGGACTCTTGCCAAGAGTAAAAGTGCATTAAGCGTATCTAAATCAGAGTAGCTTTCAGCACGTCCTCACCATCTGCTAATTCTCTAAGTGTTGGATGAGGGAACCAACGGCATTAAAACTGGTTTATGTAATGTAATCGCTTTTCATTTCACCCAATTAAACACCAAACTGATTGTGACTCTACATATCCACTCACATCTTTTGATACTCTTGAGTGTTTTCTTTTTTTGGCTGATTTGTAAAAAGTGAGATTAGTTTATAGAGGAAGTCTGTTAAAAATAATGAAAAAGTAATAATGTGCTCGACCTCCTCCCCGCCACCTTTTCGGTTCATAATAACTAGCTCAGGTGCAATTCAAGAAGCTCAGATTCATTTCACTTCTTCAACTTAACATCCAGCGTTTGCCAGAGTCCTCTACACAGTTCTTTGACCACCATCAGAGCTAGCTTTAGCTTTAGCTACCTGTATCAGGTTATCAACCATGACCCACAATCAGGAGATCACAGTATTAACATAATGGGGTACAGTTCTGGTGCCAAAGATTAACGTAAGCCTTATCAGAAGATTTTAAAACACAAAATCTTTTTGTGAAACCACTTCTCTGCGAAATCTTCAACTGAACTGTGATGTATCTAAAGTAACAATAATATGACTTGCAGGGGCATTTTCTTGCTTGATAGATTACACCTACAATGATTTTATGTCAACACTTAAGGATCCTGTTTAATGCTCACAAATGGCCAGTGTTACATCTCTCTTAAAAATAAATGAGGTGTTCAAATTATATCAGCAGATGCAGTAGATATACACTAAGCAATATGAATAGCATACCACAGAACCCGTTCTCAGCTGTTCATAAAGTAAATAAAATAAAACGCAATGCAGGGTTTCTCCCAGGATATAGTAGGTAAGAGGATGGTTGTGGTGGACATTATTGATGCAAGTCCAGCTGGTCAACATTACCTTTAAACTAACTTCAACTCAATGCATGTGTGTGCAGCAGCTGGTGATTGCCAAAAGTAAGCCTGGTGTCTGACTGGATGAGACATTCTTCAATTGTGTCAGAGGGCTTTCTTTTGCGCTGACATTGTGACCTTCTGCTCCGAGTAATGACTGTTAAGTGAGCCTACAATGTAATCAATCAATTAATCAATCAATCAATCAACTGTTGAGCTGAATCAAACGATGTAAACGGTAGTAACAAGACCGAATAAGAACGAAAATTTCAGTGCCTCATTTCGGTGCCTGACTTTACACTTCACTCTACAGCAGGTAATGTTAGCCTTCCTTTAGCTAGCAGCTGGATTAAACATGGTTACAATGCTGACAGCTAACGTTAAACAGTGTAAAGTGTAACTGTATTTCACTGTAGAGGATTCCAACACAGGGACACGTTGGACATAGCGACGTGCGTTCACTTAAAACAGGTAGCCTTGTGGTACATTCAAAGTCATTGTAAAATACCCTTTTCCGACTCTGCGACTGTCTGGAAAGGACTTAGTCAGATCACCACCTATAAGCCTAAAACCCCCCCACTCCTTCAATGACCGACACCTAGCCAACGACCTGAACGAGTTCTACTGTCGATTTGAAAGACAAAAGGACAGTCCTGACACCATCCCCCACGACACCTCCCTACAGCTACAGCCACTGTGCTTCACCTCCACCTCAGCAGGGTCCTGGGCCTCCCCACCAATGCCCTCCATAAAGGTCCCCCCCTCCACCCCCCCACCCACCTCAGTGACGACTCTCTCCATCCATGAGAGGGACGTCAACAGACTCTTTATGAGACAGAACCCCCAGAAAGCTGCTGGACTGGATGCTGTCTCCCCATCCAGCTTGAAGCACTGCGCTGATCAGCTGTCTCCAGTGTTCATAGACAATTTACACCTCATTTTAACACCTCACTGGAGACATGCCACGTGCCAGCCTGTTTCAAGACCTCAACCATAATCCCTGTCCCCAAGAAGCCAAGGGCCACAGGACTTAATGACTTCAGACCCGTCGCCCTGACCTCTGTGGTTATGAAGTCCTTTGAGCGCCTTGTGCTTTCACACCTCAAAGACATCACTGACCCCCCTCCTGACCCCCTGCAGTTTGCCTACAGAGCCAATAGGTCTGTAGACGATGCAGTCAACCTGGCCCTCCACTACATCCTCCGGCACCTGGACTCCGCAGGAACCTACGCCAGGATCCTGTTTGACTTCAGCTCTGCCTTTAACACCATCATCCCGGCTCTGCTCCAGGAGAAACTCTCCCAGCTAGGCGTGCCTGACTCCACCTACAGGTGGATCACTGACTTCCTGTCTGACAGGAAGCAGCATGTGAAGCTGGGGAAACACGTCTCCGACTCACAGACCATCAGCACCGGATCCCCTCAGGGCTGTGTTCTTTCTCCTCTGCTCTTCTCCCTGTACACCAACAGCTGCACTTCCAGTCACCAGTCTGTCAAGCTTCTGAAGTTTGCGGACGACACCTCCCTCATTGGACTCATCTCTGATGGTGACGAGTCCGCCTACAGGTGGGAGGCTGACCACCTGGTGACCTGGTGCAAGCAAAACAATCTAGAGCTCAACGCTCTAAAGACAGTGGAGATGGTCGTGGACTTCAGGAAGAACCCAGCCCCACCTGCCCCCATCACCCTCTGTGACTCCACAATTGACACTCATGGAGTCTTTCCGCTTCCTGGGAACTACCATCTCCCAGGACCTCAAGTGGGAGCTGAACATCATATGTTACAAAAGTATAATACATTCTTTTGACGTCTATTTAGAGGCAAACTGTTTTTTATGAATAAACAAAAACGCTATCTTACTGCTAATATTACTACTCATCACTCCCATCACTCTTGTTTCATTAAATGTCTTCCTCAGTGTCTGGAGGATCAGACATGTGGTTAAGCCAGTGGTTCCCCTTCAGAAGTCAGACATGAAGTATTTGAATGACAATAATTATGCAGCATTTATGTGAGTGGCCTGCCAGAATTAATCCTCGCTCTTACAAGACTATAAATGCAGAGTCAGATTAAGGCCATACAAATCTCCGCAGATGGGGGTGAAAATTGACTCTGTTCACTGACAATAACTGTAAGGAGGTAAGTAGTTCATGGGAGTACATCCAATTTGGCATAACTTGCAGATATTGCAGCATGCTCATCTGAAGCAGCCCTTCTCTACACACTGGCAACAAATATCGAAAAAATGACTTATTTTGATTAACACCGCATAGATTATTGTTCAATGTTTCCCATAGAATAGAATCTGCACTTAAAAAATATGGAAACAATTTACTGCACGTCCGACTCATGCATAAGCAATTCGATGAAAACATAAAACACAAACATCAGCAATACCTCTAAGTAAAGGGTAATTAATCTAGCAGTCATTCAGAACAGCATGACCTAAATGCATATTGATAATTCTAATTCAAAAAGTGCATATTTAAAAAGCTGTAGAGGCGAGGTAAAACATTGAATACATTTTTTTTTGGAGCATGGAGATACCAACCACTGTGGAATCAATTTCTCCACTGGCGGTTCAGGTCCATCTACATTTTTCAATTAATTTATACTCATTACCAGGAAATAGCCACAGGCAGAAGCAATTTAAGCACCTGTAATAGAAGGCCCTCAAAATCCTTTCTTGTCACACTATTTTGGTTTTGAATGGATGTCATCAGCAATCAGGGGAAATGGAACACTTAAGATTGTTGTCATCACAAGTAAACATGGAATAGTGTCAAGTCATAAATAATAATACTGTTTTTTTCCGAAACAAAAAATGCGGCGTTTGGTGTTTTAAGCCCACAACGTCGTCTTCTAGACAGCGCTGCCTTGAAGTCGACCTTGGGGGCTTAAAACATCATCACGCTCAAAATGCACTTCTTGGTCTGAACAAGATGGATATGCATATGAATGCACGAATCAGTGATCAGGGTTAGGATTAGTATTGCAAGCACTGTGAGTCTATGAGTAAATGGATTCCAGTAATCTGATTACATGCATTTATATAAAAATAAGAAATACTTCATGTGATCATGAAAAGATTGGTAAAAAAAAAGAGACATAACAGAAAAAAAATTCACACATCGATAACGTGAGACAGGTGCGTCGGAGGGGGAGGATTATGTCATAAATTGATAAATTAAATACATTTTTGCAAGTTAGACAGTTTGTGGGAGTTTCTTTGCAAAAAGAGACATGAACATCATTTTATACAGACTAAAATAAAGTATAATTGTGATGCAGGTAATGAGAAAAGTGCTGTTAAAATTCCAGTTTGGGAGAGAAAGCCTGACATTTGATAAACAAACAGCAAATGTGCAGCATGTTTTCTCTGTGGATAGAAAGGAAAGGCAGTCTGAGCATTGTGCTTTAATTCCGGTGGAGTTTCTTTCAAAAGTCCTTTATAGAGATAAAAGCGGTTGATAAAGTGGTCTTATCTGTGATCCTAAACCATCTGAGACTGCTTGATAGAAAGCTGCTAAAACTCGCCACTGGTAAGATGTGAGGAGAAATGTGCAGCACAATATACTGCCTTGTCCTTGTAGGTTGTTGCTCAAAGACATTTATGTTTTCATATTGAATGAATGAATGAATGAATGATGACAGAACCTGACATTTCATTTGTTCTCATATTGTTCACAGTTCAAAAGCTACAACCTTAGAGCGATACTTTGTAACTTTTGAAAAATGAAATAACACATTCTTCCGTATGGAAACAAAAAGATGAATTCATAAGCAGTAAGATGCATTGGTTCTCAGTTTAATACACTCAGGGAGTTAGCTATTACAGCTTTACCTGGTCTGGTATGACCAGTAGCTTATGGTGGCTAATGGCTAACTTTAGATCATTTTGTGTAACAATTAGTTAGTTATTGGAAGTTTGTTGTTTCTTACACTACATTATAATTTACAATTAACTCTGTAATTGTCACTCGTGGCTACAGTGTCCGTTAGCAAAAGTTATGTAATCTCAAATTATACTTTTGTTTGGTTAGTAAAATTACCATAAGGGACTGTTTGTTATTTATTTCAGGGGCAACTAGAGGAGTTTTGGGATCTTTAGTCAAAATAGACATGACCCTCCCTTCACCAGCAATACATTTTGGATGACCCCCCAAAATGATATGGAAAAAAGGGATGACCCTCCCCAGCAATTTACTGATGTCTTCTGTACTAGTTTGCACTTGGCAAAGACATACAGATGGACATTGTTTTTTTTTTTTACAACCATGACATACATGACTAAACCTCTGCATTCTCATCTTACGCATCACTCTCCTCTGTTATGGTGTGGTGGCCATTTCAGTAGATTTACTCACTAACATTGTTGTGGAAACACATTAAGCATGGAAACTAAATGCACACTTCCTGCATTATTGCATTACTTCAAATACTAAGTTACTCATGTAGTAAGTTCCTCAGTCATTGTATATTTTAGCATATAGGTAAAGCTGCCGAAGCTGAACATTATCCAAAACTCCATTTCTCAGACGAGCGTCAATTTGGGAGCTTGCATGCTACCACTCCTTCCTTCTCAAATGCCTTGAAAAGGCTGTCGTTTATATATATATATCTATATCATATATATATATATATATATATATATATAATATCACCGGGACCGAAAGGATAATTGAGTCGGGTATGGCTTCAGCCTGGAGACCTCCCTTCTCATGCCCTCCCGGCTTGGTGCAGTCTGCAAGCTTTGACTTTTCAAAATAAAAGCTTGCGTCTGGTTCGTTATGTTTTTGTACGGTGTTTTGGATGTTTTTGAACTAAACAGTACGGCAATCATGCTAATAAATACAATTATTTTTTCATCAGATGTCTTAGTTACAACACGATGGAGCTAGCAAAGCAGTTTTGTGTTTATATGTGCGAGCGGGATTTATTCAGTTTGGGAAATCCCACGGTCTCTAAAGCTACAGTTCAAATTGTCTGGCTGACTAAATAGGGAGGGACCCATCTGCAAGCGATAGGGGCCGAGACTGAGAGAGCTACATGGAGCTGCATGGATAAATATGCACCAAACAAGCCACTTTGAAATGTTGCTGTTCTCACGAATACAAAAGTTGGGTGACCCTCCCCCTAGACAAAAAAAATTGGATGACCCTCCCCTCAACAAAGAATAAAAAGACATGACCCTCCCCTATTTTCCTCCGGTGGTCCATTCCATAAATACCGAACGGTCCCTAACGTGAATGACACCTCAACATTTCTATCCTTTTATTTTCTCCTTTCTACCTGTGAAAGTTCACAGTACTCTACATCCTTCACCAGAAAACTTTAAATGGGCTTGTGAGAGTTTTTTCAACGGCCCATACTTAAGCTGTTTCCTAGTAACGACAGGTAAATCTGTAATACTCCAGAGAAAATGAGACTAACTGCATGCCTCATGTAGCTTTGACTGCAACAATTTCTCCCTTGGCTACAGATCTATTGAAAGTGTAAAACTGTGTCTTTCCCCCAGATGTCTGAAATTCCTGTTATCCTTCCAGCCAAAAGCCAACTACTCCACCAGATAATAACCTGGACCGGCTATACAGACAGTGTTAGAGGAGCTGATAATGGCCACTGTCATGGTCTGTCAGCAGGAGCAGGTAATGCCCGTGTGTCACCTTATTGTGATACTGGTCAGTTGGGGCTGAAGCAATTCCAGGGCACGGCAGATGGGTTGCAAGCACATTGAAACTGCAATCACCTGCTTTATTGTTCACACTGATAATAGCATTTACCAAACAGTTTTGTTTAAAACTTCTTGAACACAGAGCTAAATATTTGCATCTTTCATTGCTACTTGTTAAATTTGATAAATCATGTCTATGGTTTTTGATGAAAAAAAGCCTACAAGAATGGATCCAGAGACTAACTGACAGATGACATTCTGCATCAGATATCTTTTGCTCTGCACTATTTGTCATTCTTCCATTTTCTGCCACATGAACACTAAACAAAAAATAGCGCTTTTCTCGCATCACATCACAACTTCTTGTTATACTCTTTATTTGTGATTTTTTTTTTTCAACCCACACACCAGAGATAAACTCCTCTTTATCAAAGGATTTTTCTTTAGAGCACAAACATCTCTCTCGGCGTGCGCTTACGCTCTACAATGAACATAACTTCTACATATCAACCTACTCATTAAAGCAACTGTACCTCGCAGACACAGCAGCAACACTGCATGAGCCCAGGATGCCTGCTGGCTGCCGCCTATAGTAAATAATGAATGTAACGAAATGTCAAGTGCTCTGTCAATCAAGTGTCTCCTTGTACATGTTTCTGCACCAGTGCCGCAGATATAAATCTCTGATTCCTGACTTATTCTGATTGCAAAATAAGAAATACCAATGCTTGTGTAGCCTATAACAATAACCTCAATAACACACACACTGAATGACAGTGTTAGTTCATCCTAAATCTACACATATTAGGGGATTTTTTACAAAGTGAAAGCAGCTACTAAGAATAAAAAAGAGTGAGATATAGCCTACTTTATATCTGACTGCCAAATCAATATGATGTCCAGTCATTCTGCTGCTGTGGGAGGGAGCCCTCACAGGCGAGCTCCATTCCTCACTCTCTAATCCAACTCATATCCTTTCCCAGCAACAACCCCTGTGGTTTACTTTGGACTTAAACGTACTGTAAAATTAAAAAGAAATTGGTTGTTGGGTCGATTACACATTCTCAGAAGTGTAAAAAAAAAATGCATAACAATATATTTGCAAACTAACAGATAATTATATTAAAGAAGATATTTTTGTTTCTCAGATATGAAACTCTGCTTCATTTAAATGGGCAGAAACAGAACTGAATCAGAAACAAAACTATTACCATAATGTACACATATTTGATCCTCAGTTCCTGTGTTAGGCATGAGATAGATTTGCATATTTTGAATCAGAGAGACTCACTAGCTGAGCTCAAAATCCGTGAGCACGAATCCCTGACTTCTTGAGTAAACTGAGCAGTGGCTGACTTAACATAGAGGAATAGGTAGGCGGATGCTTGGGGCCCCCTACCAGCGGTTGTAGTAGAAAAAAAAGCCCCTTATCTTCATGAATGCTTCAAAAATCATGGTAAATTGTATTTATATTCTTAAGAAATACGTTGAAACATTGAAGTAGTAGTTAAATTGTCCAGTTCATGGTTATCTGTCCCTACACATATGAAATGGACTAGTCCGTAGTCTGTAATACACCCCCGACTTTCACAATGAAATGGACTAGGCCGTAATACACCCCCAACTTTCACAATGAAATGGACTAGTCCGTAACGGTGCACAAAAGCCCCCAGGAAGAGTACCATGTCTAAAAGCCACCATGGGCTTAGCGGATAACGGTGGTACTGCACCCCATGGCCCAGAAAGACTTTTCACATAGACTTTGCATGGCGAAAGAAACGTCTATATTTCAGCGGATAATTTGTTTCGGGGTATATCAACTTACCAGCCCTGAAAGGGTCCTTGTTTAAAATGTCACGTTTTTAACATTTTTAACATTCACTAGAAGCAAATCCAGAATTATTAAATTTGGCATGATGAACGCGCATAATGGACGCGAGCAGACCCACGGGACTGCGCCCGCCCGCTCACATGACTTCTCCCGAGCTCATGTAGCTAGCTGTAATAATGGATATAGCTAATGGTTGTAATTCACCATGTGTTCTATTAATACGTTCATGGTATTATCTTATGAAGTTATGATACATCCGAGGGATGTACGTATGCTGTAAAGCCTGTTACGTGGATGTAACGTAATTAGCGTTTCCCAAACTGGCGGGGCTATCGGCTAGCTAGCTAGTTGCTAACATCAGGGGTAGCTAGCATGGCTGTATTAAGATCTATACATAGCTAGCTATATGCCTACATAACGTTACTACAGACATAGTGATTACATCGCCTTGGTTCTCTCTTATGATATATCCGAGGGCTGTATGCTGTAAAGCTTGTAACGTGGATGAGAGCTGAAGCCATGGATGAGCTTTGTTCACGAAACTGCAGGCTAACTGCTAGCGCTAGTTAGTAGCTAGCTAGCTAGCTAGTAGCACGACATAATTATTAAATCTCCTTGGTTGTCTAGCTAAATACATCTATCGTTTATTTAGCTGAGCATGTAAACGATCGGGAACAATGAAAACACAATGTTTAACGTTATAATAATATTATAAAAATATTTTAGACAATGAAAACGGCGAGTTCATGAGTTCACCACTTGTAAGAGACACGAGAGAGAAGCTTATGAACGAGCATGTTACTACCGGTTGCTAAGACAACACAAACAAATTGTTGCTGGTGCGCGTGTCCATCGTGACGTCATGGGCCAACAATGCGGAAGATCCAAGCTCCATGTTTGCTTTATGCACTTTTGTGCACTGTCATTGGAACGTACGGGGCTTCCCGCCGAACGCTGTATCCAGTTCTCTTAATACATCCATGGGTGCACACAGCACGGTGCGAAAGATAAACACACTGTGTACTTCCCCAGTTCTCCTGTCACTAACAGAGACGAAGCATGACGAGTCTAAACGTGAAAATGAAACAAAGTTACCCAAGCGGCTCAAATAAAAGAAAAAAGCGAAAAGACGCCAATAAGTATTTGCCAAACGCTGCCAAAGATGACAAACTTTTTTATGGCTACTGTTTGGGGATACAGACAGGAACAACAACGTCCATAGCGTTGAACATGCCTCTACAGCAGCAGGCAGCAGCTAGCTGTTAAGTGGCGCTAGGTGAGGATAACGTTAACCAAGACAAATTAAATGAAGAGGACATCATGTTGTTTCGTAAAGAAGAGCAGGAGAAGAACAGAAAAAGGAGGAGAGGAAGAGAAAGAAAGATGAGGCAGAGAGAGTAAAAACAGGCATGAAGAGGAAAAGAAACAGAGGGATGAGGAAGAGAGAAAGAAAGGGACAGAGACACAAAAGAGAGAAGGTAATCATTTAACAATACAAAATTTCATATTATTAGTTCTTAATCCCAATGATTGACTGCTGTTGTTTTTTGTTATCCTCTCACTTCATGGTAATGCTGCAAACAAACACACACACACACACACACACACACACACACACTATCATGTACATAGGTTTATTTGTAGAATGTTTGAAATGCTCAATCTCAAATGTAATGTCAATTCACTTACAATATCCTGTATCTTGTACATGGGTTTGTTTGTAGAATGTTTGAAATTGCAACCTCACTCACTTACTCACTCACTGACTCACTCACTGACTCACACATACAAAGTCAATTATTCATCTTGGCAATATTTGCTAAGTTTATGGCTGTTTGTGATTTTTTGCTAAGTATATGACTGTGGGATTTTACCCTGACTACTTGTCTGGCTGCTATATTGATATTGATTTGATTTTTAAAAAAATACACAGTGCTGGTTTTCCTGGCATTTTGGCAAAGACAGGTGTTATCTGAAACCTTATTCTCTCTTGGGTTCCATCGTGACTATTAGTTTGTGTAGTGCTACACTTTGTGTGTTCTCTGCTTTCCATCTTCATTTTGGAGTAAAGAAGTGTATGCAGGTTTTTTTTCTCCTCTCCAACCTTTACCCCATACATACCTTCGCCTTGGGACCCCAATTTGCTAAATCCGCCACTGCCTCTGAGTGCATGTGACAGCACATTCATGACACCCAACATCCACTGGACATACCCTGCTTCCTCTGCTTCTGGGTTGTCTAAAGGACTGTACAGACATTATTAGGGGGGTTTGGAGGGGAGAAAATGTGGAGGGTTATGTATTTTTTCTATTTGTTGAAGGGAAGGGGGATTATTTTGAGAGAGCAGGGGCGGGTTGAATGGGGGAGAGACAATAGGCAGGACACTGACATGTAAAAGGCCCCCACCCTTCATAAAAGCCAGACACCCTGACTGAAACACAAAGATCTTAATTTTTCCTCACTTCAGATTAATATTCTATTTCAACCTTTTTAGATAAGATTAATTGTAAAAAAAGAAAAAAGAAAAAGAAGTTCATGAGATGCATCATAAAAGTGCACTTAATCCATTTCCATCACAGTCTAGCTGTCACTATTATCACTTGCAGCTCAGAATACAATAATGGATATTAATGATTGATGTCCCTTGTATGAGTAAATGAGCTGATGGAATTACATTTCACTGGAATTGTACATCATACGATTTCATGTGAAAAATACAATTGTTTGATATATATATATATATATATATATATACATAATATATATATTATGTTGATAATACTGGGGAGTGAAAGCCCCCCTGCCCTAATTTTCATACAGTCCCTAAGCCTCTTTTACTCTTGTGCAACCTCATCTTCCAGCCACAGCACAGAGTAAACAGGCTGCTCCTACTGACCTGTTGTAGTGCTGTGTTCACTGGATCACTAACGGCCCTGTCCTTTTCTGACCTGTTTGAGTACATCTCCATCCCTATGACCACCCTGCTGCCCTAGCCTTTTTGTATTTAATAATAGTTATTCCCTGTCATAGTCACCCTGACGTATGAAGCCAATTTGTATCAGGTTAATAGTTAATTTATGTTTGTTTACTCTCAGCGGCTGCAGCCGCTTAGACGATCAGATACACAGCCGAGCGTATCACTTCAACCTCAGGAGAGAATGACTAACTTTGCATCCTGACAGGATATGTCTCTGTGTTGCTGCATTCAAACACGGACAACAACATACAGTAGACACTGGCTGGGATTTATGGTGGTGGTAGCACATCATTTTCTGCTGAAATAATCATAGATGATGTCACACTCTGATGATGTCAACGTGTTGTCAACGTGCTTTTAACGTGTTGTCTACGTGTTGTCTGTGTGAAAAATCAACATGAGTGAGAAATTACGTGTATTTGAACTGTTTGGCTTTCCATACCCGCGCGCTGCAGCGATAGTTTACGTGTTACGTGAGCGTATGTGTCAAGCCAGGCAGGTCATCACATACAGGAAAACCACAGTGCAGCCGGATATTTTACCAAAATAAACACATTTCAAAATAGAACAGCCAGGTTTACGGTGATTTTGGCTGTCTTGACTTCTCACAGTGAGACACGCGATCAGGCACACGGAGAGAGAGACCGACGGACAGACAGAGAGAGAGACACACACACACAGCCATATATATAGGCTACAATTACCACAGTTTTCCCCACACGTCTCTTTCTATCGGGAAGACGGAGAGAGAGAAGGATCGCTTTGTGACTGGCGATTATAAGACACGTCCAGTGTGAAAGGCCAGGCACACACATCAGGCACTTCTTTACGCTACACGGGCGGTGTGTTCCCAGTGTAAGCTGGTAGCAACACTTTGTGCACTCATTGCTACTGTTCTGCTTTGACACAATTTAAACTTTGCCACTTCCTTGTTGTGATTGATTTTTTTTTTCTACAATCAATTTCCACTTTCTTTTATTTTGTACCTTTGAGGGTTGTATCTGGCAAAACCAAGGCTCGCATGACCCTGTTGTTCTTGCCCTACAACATCCCTCTACCTATTATCAGTTGTGCTTGCTGCACTTTGTGCTCCATTCACTTCGAGAGTAGATCCCCTACACTTCTAACTTCTTGTTAGATTCAGTTAACATCCACTTATGTCTTGGTTTTAAGTGTTTCACTGCCTGTGTTGGGTTAGAAAATTCTGAGTCTTCCAGGCTGTGAATAACTCCTTCATTCAAAAACTGATCATTCCTGTGGGTGTCTTACATTATCATTATCAGTGGCAACATCAGTGGAGGCATCAGCTTAATCTGCTTTGTAACACACTTTATGCACCCTAAGGCTCTTATCACACTCGTTCTTAAACCTCAAATCTGCTTTTTCGGCACAGTTCATGTTATACTTTTTTTTTTCTTTTGCAAAGGAAATACCATTTTCTTACTATTTTAATTTGACACTTTCCCATGTCTTTGGTAGGGTAAATCCTAAATCGGATCTACTAGAATTGTCAACATAGTTAGGTTTAGGTATGAGGAGTGGGGATTGGTTAAGGTTAGGGTAAGAATACCATGGTAAGCCAATCAGAGGCAGAATAAGGCAGAATAAGGCAGAATAAGGCGGGCCATGAGGCACGTCCTTTGGCGCTGTCCCTCTAGCAGATCTGATCTAGCATCTACCCTTTGGTAGCTGAAACTTGCACACAGAGCCAGGCTAGCTGTTTCCCCCTTTTCCAGTCTTTGTGCTAAGCTAAGCTAACCACCCGCAGGCTGTAGCCGCATATTTAACACACAGACATAAGAGTGGTATCAATCTTCTCATCTAACCTTTGGCAAGAAGGCAATTAAATGTTTAAAACTATTTCTTTTTAATAAAATGAACTAAAAAAAAATGCAACAAGAAAAGCAAATAAGCCAGTTTACATGACACATTCTTTGGTGATTTATCACGGATAACTTAAAATTGTCATTTGTATAACACTTGGTGGTGGGGGTTGAAGTTTGATCACTACTTGGCACACTTTAGTTTAGTTTTAAATGATTTACAAATCAACTTGAATCTGTCTTTAGGTGGCTATATTATCCACATAGAAGTTATATCTTAACTGCAGTCATGATGGATAGAAAACTTCTCAAACAGAAAACTGGAGCAGAGCTGACAGTGTGATCCCAAGAAAAAGAAGTTTTAAGATCACTAAGAAAATATGTCTGAATGAAAGATGATCCCCTGTTCCTCTCTTTCTCCCCCTGTGCACTTCCAAACTCTGCTTGGGTTTGATACTTACTGTTACACTCACTAGCTTCACATGCAAACTAGCCTGAACCTGAAACTAGCACTACGCTTGTTTTTGTTTGCTTATTAATGCAGGCAAAATTGGAAATAAGCAAGGGACGTGTGATGAATATTGAGCAGTTAAGCTTTGAGCAACAAATGCCTCTTTTCAGATGCATCCTTCTTGTATATAAATGCATAAATTAGTATGTAAATTATTGCTTTATCTGCTGATGTGCAGTTATCTAGTTCATTAGCGGTTTGTCAATATCTTCATTATCACAATAAAGACGTGATTTTCCTCTAAATTAAGGAGGCATCCTTCAGTTTGGATGGAGCATTGCTCACACCGTGATCTATAGGGTATTGCTCAAATTATTCTGTGCAATTCTTGGAAGTGTTTAGAAACTAGATACAAACAATGATGGAGTGAATATTAGTCTATATTTATGAAATGAGAACAAACTGCCTTTGAAACTTTCTTTTTTCAGCTGGATACTGAAAAGTAAATTGATGGAATATAATGGCCCACTTTATTTTATTATTATTTTTTAAACGCATTTTATTTATGAATTATTTACACCCTGTATACATTTGGCTTTGGACCTATGTACTGTATATGCAATCTTTGGATCAAGGCACTTAATTGTCACCCACTGTCTTGTGCTAAGCTATAATTGCAGTCCCCTCAAACAAAAACATATTTTTGCCTCATTTGTTGAAAAAAATTAAGAAAAAAAGTGCACAGCAGCAGCAATAAAAAAGAAATTCCGCACATTCTTGTATGGTATAATGTTGACTCAGTGCTGCAGGTGTATTCCTGTTTGTATGCTGATATGTGACAACATGTTGGTCTTGTGTGCATTCTTTTTGAATGGAACAGATTGGACATTACAGAGTAAATATGCTGCACTGGTTTATTATTTTTGAACATGTGAATTTCTTTTTCGAATTACTTATAATAACTTGTGCGGAGAAGTACATGTCCTTATTTAACTGTCATTTTAATTTTATATATGTATGTATGTACAGTATACATATATTTATATATATATATATATTTTTATTTTTTTATTTTTTTGTACATGTTCAAAATAAACTACTACTACTACTACTACTACTATCCTGCTTTTCATTTGTCTTGAATGAATCATTTCAAATAGTGCTGTTGCTTTTTCTCCTGACATCGGGATTCTTGGGTCTTGTTTGTAAGCTAAAACTTCTTTTTAGTTAAAACTTTTGTGTGGTCTCCCCTCCTTTGTCCAGCCTTGAGCCAGTTTGTAACATGAACTAGTATCTATGTGACCTTAAAAAAAAGGTTTGACAGATATTTACAGTTTCACATTGACAATGCACATGGAAGGACAGTCATTACTGGTTTGACTGAGTCAAGAAATAGACAGGGGTTGCCTTTCCTGACAGCAGCTCGATATCTGTATGACTCAAAACCATCATATTCCTATTCCTACACCCAATCCTCCAATATCTACGAGACAAAGAACCTACATTAATTTGTAGTCATTCTTTTCACCACAGATACTGATTGGTATGACCCAGGTTGCTCAACGTAGGCCAAGTACAGGTTTGTCAGTGTATTGACTGTGTTGCAATGACAGCGCTTAGAGCAGATGACAGGCTGGCTGTGTTGTGGAAGGGAAGGGAGGTGAGGCCGACACACTGAGAGTGGCTGGGAAATAGCTGGGAATCCAGCAGCTTCAATTTGACAGGCTTGATTTGATTTGGTGTGTGTGAGGCAGTGGTCTCCACAAAACCGCTCGGAGATGCAATTCACAAGAGACGCTACGGCCTGGCCAGAGACTCCTTTATGTCAAAGTGCTGGGGAGAATATAGAAGTCTGAAAAGCCTTTGTAAAGTGTCCTCAGCTTTACAAGACATCCTTGGGAATATTTTCAAACTTTGTCTGTATCCTCTCTTTTGCCAACAAACCTGGTCAGACATGAGAAAAGATTGATCTATAGTGTTTCCTAAAATACATTGTTTTGGCTTTGTTCTTTTAAAAAGACAGTTATGGGGGCACGTTTCTGATTATCAGACACTAAACTACAGCTCTCCTGGTTTCATTTCCTGGAGAAGGTGAAACGTGGCCTCCAACATAAAGCGCTGACAAACATAAATAGGGTTGCTGTCCTGCTGAATGCCTTAGAGAAGATTGCAGATAGAGAAAAGAGATTGGAGACCAAGGTGTGAGGAACAGCATGTTTATTTGTAAGAAGGGCCTGTGGGGTGTGTTGTACTTCTCTGCTACTTGTCACAAACACTTGATAGTGAGCCAACACTGTTATTTTAGCCAAGAAATTCAGCTATAGTCTTGTAAAGTACCTATGTAAATGGAGTTTGCAGCAGTGTCACTGTTCAGATGCCTCCTAGATCTGATTGCATATAAGCAATAAGATGCCACAATAAAATCACTCCACCTACACTTCTAATGATACCAGCAGGCTTACAAATCTACATGCAATTCATGCACTTTTGCCACTCCATTTTCTATTTGTCCAAGTAAATCACTTTCAAGTTTGCTATCTCATTGAAAAGCAATTCTTTTGTTGTAGCCAGTCCATAGAGAGCTGAAATTTCTCTGTAGAAAATAACATTCATACACTTCCCATTTGATTGATTCATTATCTGCCTCATTCCTATTTTAACCGTATTTGTATTTCATGTCTTATTGCATATCATTATGTGAAACAGAGTGTGATAACAGTATTTTTTCTTACTGTTAAGGTTTACTTTGATCTCCAATCAAAATGCAACACACTAGATTTTTGAGTACAAGTAAAACAAGTTCCTTGAAATAAAGGGAGGGTTAAAGGGAGACACTTTATAAGCCCTTTTATAATGGATTGGTTACTTTTAGGGCTGCAGCTATCGATTATTTTAGTAATCGAGTATTCTACCGATTATTCCATAGATTAATCGAGTAATCGGATAAGAAATACTTTTGTTTTATTGAAGAGCAATAATATACAATAGTTTGGTTTAATTTTCGGAAAAAGCTACATTTTTATTGCCTACATTGCTTACAATATCATCTCTCAAACAACTAAACATATTAAGTGCATTTAGTGCCATATTACATTGTTTTTAAAGAAAACATTTTCTGGAATGCAATAACAACCTCAAACTAAGCCATACATTAAACATACATAAACATACATTAAACATACATAAACATACATAAACATTACCTTAAGTTGTGCAACTTAACTTTCAGAACTACAAGTTTCAACCTGAGACTGATCTGTATATAGGCCTATATGTAAATATTAGTTATACTCAACCTATTTTCATTTATATATTTGATTACAATGCTACACAGCTCTGTTACACTTATGCTAGTAGATCGTTGATCAGCTGTTTCTCCGTGAAGAAAGAGAGAGAGAAAATGGTGCGCAACAATCAGCTGTTTTTCCGAAGGGATAGTCAACAAGTCAGCTCTTTAGATCATATTGTGGTCGCCACTACATATTTTCTTGTCTTTGGTAGTTTTTGTGTTTGGTGTAGTTTCATCGTCCATATGACTACAATCGTCACTAAGCTCTGGACACAGCGACGGTGGCTCTGCAAAATAGTCTCGGGAAGGAACTTGTTTTGGTGAAACATTGGCACCCCACAAAAGAAAACACCACATACAATATTAAATGAATATAACTGTTCACACAATACTGTAACGTGAGCTACATAAATTAGCTGGATACATGGTTAAATGTAATTTGGGTGTATCGTCATGTGTACTATCCATAATCAGTCCCAAAACGTTCCAGTTAGATAGTAAATGCCATAAACAGATTCTTTGTAAATCTTTACAATCATTCCCTAAAAGAACCAAGCAGGCCTGCCTTGTTGCACGATCCAAATTTTCTTTTAAACTTCTAAATTTCAGCGTGTGGCTTGCTAGCACGAAGTTTGTTGTTGTTTGCTTGAAGGTCCAATGTGTGGGAATTTCTCCCATCTAGCGTTGAGATCATATATCGCAATCAACTCTCTCGCTCCACGCAGTTCAAAGTACGTATTACAGCTACGGTAACCTTCACTCCTTGTTTTTGATGACGCCAGTCTCTTGCTCTTTTCAATATCCTTTTTCTTTTTCTAGGTGAAGAAGAAGACTCCTGTTCCTGAAATTTGGATTTTGAATCCGTGTGGTCCTCCATGTTTCCTTCTTCAAACTTACCGGGGCCGGGAAGCTACAATACTCATTAGCAGCATTAGCAGCACCTGTGAGTTTATCACTTGACAGCGAAAACGCGAAAGGCGGAGCAGTATATCCTGTTTGTCCCTTACCGGCTAACGTATTTCAAGATGGGGCATAAATATGGAGCGTCTACCCCAGTTCATGCAAATGCAAATGTAAAATTTCAAGCCAAAAGGAATACTTGGAATTGATGGTGGTGGTAAATATTCATGAAAAAGGACAAGTTTGTGAACGGGCAACACAGATTTTGATAATGAACAACTAAACACGTTACACACTGGACCTTTAAGCAAATGGAGTTTGAGAACAGCAACACACAAGAGAGTGGAAGGTGAGGGACATCCAGCGCATGAGCCACATGCGGCATGTCAGGCAGTTATCCTGGAAATGTACTTCCGTTGATCCAGACTAATGTGTGAGCTACCTCCTGTGGGTTTTTATCAAGACGTGTAAAATATTGGAATGGTAGACCAAATTACTACAGAGGCAAAATCTGTGGCATTTCAATACGAGTAAATGATCATTTTGCTTCTTTTTATCCTGATATACTGCAACATACTGTAATAATGCAATGTTACCTTAAGCACACAGGAAGTGATGTGTTTAGCATTTCCAGTTTTGCCTAGAGCAAGATTGAGATTGATACCCTGATAAAGTCATAGAATGTAAACTTTATTTATTTAGCACCTCTCTAGCAATACAATTGAACGTGGCCTGCAATAGCTCCTTTTCTTTATTTACCTTCCTATTTTATAGGAAAATTAAAAAAGAGACATGGAAATGCCTTAACAATGCCCCCAAAAGTCAAAATCTATTTCACATTCATTCACACTGCCTATGTAGTACTACCATGCTGGCTGACTGATGATGTTCTGTGGCAAGCGCACCACATCAACGATAGCCTTGATTGCCTGATATTAACATTAAATGCAAAAGAAATTATCTGAAACTTGGTGCTGGTTTTTACCATTTGTCCAAAAAGTTTTAGTTGCCTAAACTTCCCCAGGCCTCTATCAAAGTACTGACAAATTAACAGTTTTGTCTTGTGAGGACTGCTGAAATCTTCCCGCTGTTGCAAGTGGTATGTCGCCATAGCAATATCGGTGAGGCAGCCATGAACTGAACTCCAGTCCGTGTGAACTTTCATATCTTGAGACTTTAACAAGTCACCTGCAGCAGAGTCATGTGAAAGTGCAGCTAAATAAACCAGAAACAAGTCTGAAGTTTGCTCTAAGCAGTGGTAGAGAACGCACATCATGTAAAAGGAGATTTAACATTTACAAACCACGTCCAAGGTGGTTTACCATTTTAATAATCTCTCAAGGTATGAATTCAACAGCTTCCCGGTACAGAAATGTTTCTAAAAAGAAAACTACTTTAAAAGGCAAATGTGTCAAAGTAATCCACCCACTTTGAAGATCTTGTATGTTTTCTTGGTATCCCCAGAATCCAATCGATTACCCCCGCAACTCTACTTCATCCTTGATTCTTTATTATTCTTATTGTCCATACATTGCTCATCTGCCTTGCTGCTTTGTGGTTTTCACATGATCGATCTCGAAGCAAATCCACACAGGTGTGTGTGTGTGTGTGTGTGTGTGTGTGTGTGTGTGTGTGTGTGTGTGTGTGTGTGTGTGTGTGTGTGTGTGTGTGTGTGTGTGTGTGTGTGTTGTGAGAGATGGTCTTCTCTCACCACTATGAACTCAGTCCACAGAAAGAATTGGCTTTGCACTGTTTCAGAGGAGACTTCAAATCAACTGTCATTCCTCCAGACAGCCAGTATACATATATGCGTGTTTTATATATATATATATATATATATATATATATATATATATATATATATATATTTAAATAGAATATAATAAAGTCTGACTGAACTCATAACTTGTCGAAAAGCATACAGTGAGGATGAGGATGAATATGACAGCAGCAATAAAACTAACCACAGGAGTTTGGCCTTAAACACAAACACTTCAGCATAAATTGCCAGAGATATATTTCAGCGAGTTTGTCTGTTCTGTGAAATGCCAACTCCTTTCTTCAGCCATTGTTTATAAATTTTTATGGCTCATTTTGGTTCTCTCTGGTCTTCTCTTATGCCGAAACTACCTCAATCAATTCTGTTTGTCGGCCCGACACGGCAGCAAATCCCCCCTGACAGCTCGCATTGCAGCGAAATTGTGCCAGCCACTTCTCGGACATGGAGGTTGAAGGCTTAAGCAGTTGATTATCACTAGTGAAAACGCTTTTCTTTGAGCTTTCTTATCAGTATGGATGATGACCTTCAGAGCGGTGTGGACGGAGGAGGGAGCCTTCAGAATAAATTACAGGCTGTTGCCCTTGTCAACAAAGTCATGCTGGTGGTTGTGATGGGTGTGTGATTCTCTCTTGATCGCTCTCTCTCTCTCTCACTCACACACACACACACACACACACACACACTACTCCTGATTAAATGACAGCACTGAAGGCTACAATTATTACTGTAAGCTAGGTAGGCACATACTAGATGTAAATGAGACAGAATAAAAAATGATAGGTATAGATTAACTCATAAAATAGCTGAACTCAGAAAAAGGCACCTGAATCTATGTTGTGATTTATCACCATAGAGTTTTGACTCTATTGAAGGCAGAATAAGCAGGGGGAAAAAAGTGGACGTGATTACTCCGCCTTCTCCAGCCCGGGTCGGTCTATTATCAAGTGAGTAGAGAAGCCAAGGCCCGTATACAGCCCATTTTCTAACCCCCAACTTCTCCTTGCATAATTCACACACATCACTCACTGTCTGTCACAGCCGCATCTCACAGTCACATTGATTCTCTGGGAAACCTTTTTCTCTGCCTGCTCCTCTCAGACTGCTGCTGATCCCATGAGTAGATGGTACATTTTTAAAGAGCAATAACTAAGATTTTTACTGGCCCCAGAGCACTAAATGACCACCATCAATCTGCTGTGGAGCCGACAGTGTTGTTGATCAATATCAATGACTCAAGGATTCACTTCGCACGGTGCTGACATTTCTCACTTTCCAAACCTTATGCTCCATTTAGGAACCTAATCACATTTTTAGCTGTTCTACGAGGAACTGGCAACACAAGAAGTTTCAGTTACCAAGTGTTAATAAGCCGTGAGAGAAGCCAAACATTAGAGCACTTTTTAACATTGACATCAAGATTAATATCTTCATGAGATATTGTTGCTGGATCTCGAAGAGGGAGCCTAAAAATTCAGATTGACCTGAACACAGTCAAATCCATAACAAAAGAGCAGATATATTTTGCCAATATCGTGCTGGGGTCAGAAAATCAAAATTTGGGCAGGACAGGTAAAGGTGGGAATTACAAGTGACAAAAAGCATTAATATTGTTAGTGTGCAACCCTGTCTCTCTAAAAAATTATCTTAAAATAGTAGTACCAACATAAAAAATGACAGCATTGTAATTCCTAGTGCCCGTAACACTTCACATGATGCTACACAACAATTTGAGTAAGGAGCGAGTGAGGAATGAATCAGGAACGACCTGATAATTAATGATTTGTTAATAAGTAGTTCCTGAATATCACAATCAAGGACTATATATTAGATAATGGTGAGTTACTTAAGATCAAGATGGGAAATACCATTTTAATTAATCATTAGATAATGATTTGAGACAGCATGAAAATAATTGTGATGGACAATTGGCTGAATGTTATATTTATTTTTACAAAAAAGGGAGACCCTCCCCAGCCTTATTTATATTCTCGTTGGATCCTCCCCTTGACATTGAAAAAAATGGGATACCCTCCCCCCAAGATCCCAAAACAAACAAACACACTAACAACTGACCCACAGCCTTGTATCATCACAGAGATGCCTAAGATAAAAGAGAAAAACAACGCAAAACCCAAGGAATCTTTCGCAAAGCTTCCCATAAATAACATTGGTGTTTGAAACAAAAAATCTCATTTGTCATCAAGTTTGCTCACCAGACAGGCAGTCAGACTTCTCCCGCATCCTGGGGGTTGCAGGATCAGCACCTCGGACAGTGATCATGATGCACTTTGTGTAAGTGATGGTGTGGGGAAAATAAAGCCCTGATACAGAGACGGGATTGATCCTCTGCATATAAAACACAACTTTATGTCCTGTGGCATAAAGCTAAAAGCTAAAGCTAAAATGAGTAAGAAGAACTTATGGAGAAGAAAAACTTTTAAAGACCTTCCCCTGCTAATTTAAATTGTTGCTTGGGGGGTTTAGATTATTTGATCACTGATTTATCATGCATTCCATTTACCTCGGAACTCGGAAGCTGAAGCTGGGAATGACGTCACACCCAAGTTGAATGCCATTTACAAGTCGGCTTTTCATTGTTTTCATTAGCTCTAGCCAGGTTAGCCATTGTTAGCAATGCCAGTTTATGACAATGTATTACGCTGTCTATGTGCAAACAAACAGCGTAACAACATTGCCTACAGATAAAATATGGACAGTGCTGCGTGTACGACTGCTTTAGTGAGACACAAATAACACAGAAGTGCTTATAACTGTATGTTACTACAGATTTCACAACCATTGATGCACGGAGCAGCCATGTTGGATTTTTAGCTCGGGGTACTCAGTGGTTGCCTGAGTTCCGAGCTCGGAAATCCGAGGTTAGGGGCCACGTTTCCGACTTTGACCTCGGAAAATCCAAGTTTCGAGTACAAATAGAACGCACGATTAGGCTGACCGTTAACTCTCCAACAATAACTAGTGATTGAAGTGTAGCCAAGCATAATGCCAAAAGTATTAAGCATTTCTTCTAACAGCAAACATGCTAACCTATGTGATGCCTTGCTAATGTAGCATGATGACAGTCCTAATAATCTGTTCAATAATTCTGGAACTAAAGCAACATGAAGCAGTGGTTCTGCTGGCGTTGGGGAACGATAAACTGTTTGCCTTTTTCGGTCCATCTCTCCTGGAGGACTGTGCACTGTTGGGCCCATCAACTCCCATAATAATTCTAGAAAGTTGAAGAGAATGTTGGTATTGGATTGGTGAAGGTAAAACCCAATGTAACACTCATCAGTACATTACCCTTTCATTGAACTACTAACGCTGCTACATACTTTGTCGCCAGCATCACTATTGCTACAGAATATGACTTGGATGTGAATATTAATATGTATGTGGTCTGAATATGATGACTGAAACGTCTGCTGTCTCTGGTTTGTTATTAAGGAACTAATTGTGAATTCCTCAGTAAAAATAATGTACCACTTTACTTGTGGGGGCACAATAAGATTAAGTTATGGTCAGTAAAATCTCTTTAGTGTATTGCTTTACTTTGTGGTGCAAAAAAGAGAGTAACTAATGATTAGGTAATGAGTAATTAATGAGTCGTTCCTAGTTTTGTGCTGCGCATCGGCTGATTCACAGTTAATCAGGAACGACTCATGAAGAAAGTGGTCAGTATGTAGATTCACAGATATGTATGAACTAATCATTATCTAATGATTAATATATAGTATCTTTAAGTCTGTTCTCTAACTCACCATTATCTATTATATAGTCCTCGCGTTGGAGATATTCAGGAACTACTTATTAATTATGCATGAATAATTATCAGGTCGTTCCCAATCGTTCCTCACTCGTTCCTTAGCAACTTCTCAAAAATGTGTCTACCCTGTTGTAAAGTGTTACCCCAGTGCCAATATTATAGGCCAACCAAGTGATTAAAAAATATCACCCAAACCCTCTAAAAGATTAAACTTTCTCACTGGCAGTGCCAGAGAGCTATCGGTAATGTTGCATATTGTCTAAAGGGTCGCAATACTCTTTTGAAGGCAACAGTGGAGAAAAGTAACATGTTTTTTTTTATTGGAGACAATACAAGAAACTAATCTAAAGGTCTGAGCCACAGTGCCAAGAAGACAGAGGGGGAAGGGGGTGAAACAGCACTTTTGATGTTTAATATTTTGAAATAAAAGGGTATCCACATTCCTAACATATTCAGCCAACAAATTGCTAAGGTAAAAACGCAACTGAAAAATGTACTATATTCACAGAAGGAACACAATCTCACTTGTACCACTGCATCCAGAAAATTGAACAACACTGCAGTGAAAGAAGCAGAGATGTCCCTGTGTGTCCTTACGTGCTTGAAATGATTGCGAGTCCTAGACTAGAATGACTGATTCATTGATTCTTGTCTTCTCCAAGTAAGTTCTGACTAATTCCCATTGAGGTAATTTGACTCCCGATCCACATTAATTCAAATCAGAGACACCTGTCGACTGATAAAGAGGTGTTTAATGAACATTTTACTCACAGTGTAAATTAGTAAAAAGGTATTGTAACCTCAGCGTTGTCTCCCAGTCGGCACCAGATAGATCATTAATATTTAGTGTAAACAGTATCAGTCTTTTTAATAACTTACTGTGTCCTGAGAGCAACCACAGTGTTAAATAAGCTATAACAACACAGTGTAGATGAATGTGTAACACCACCAAGGTTATAATCGTTAATGAAAACGAACAAAATAATGAAAACTAGGTGGGAAAAACATTGTCGTTAACTGAAATAAAAATAAAAATGAGGCACAACAAAAAAACGTTAACTAAAACTGTAACTAAAACGTTAACTAAAATAAAATAAAATTATTGAGTAAATGTCTTTGTCAATGTCTTTCATAGCGCAAATAACATTATATCTTTCTGACCATGACATTTCCCGTAGACATGTATTGTTTCCGACTGGGAATCTCTGAAATTCCACGTCAAATTGAACACAACATGTCCGTGCCCCTCGCCTGGTATCATGGCGATACCGAAAGTCGGAAAAAAGCGTCAGAGTCCTATTTGATTATGACAGATAAAAGCAAGTGCCATGCAGTGGAAGGTGATAAAATATGTGGACAATTTATTAAAGGGAAAAACCCCAACATTTGAGAAGCGCACACAAGGAGGCTAACCTAGCTTACCTTAACAAGGTAAAGGAGAACGCAAAGCCCCCTTTCCCCGAAACAGAAGCTAACCCCGGTACAGGGCATGGATGTATGGATACAGGGCCAGGCAGCATGACAGAGACAACCGCAGGACAGAGAACACTACAGGAGGGCTTTCACCAGCGACCCAATAGCTGCTGGTTAGTAAATACGCAGGAACACCAAAAGCGGGAGGAAGCGTGGGTTAATATGTGGATTGATACTGGGATGTCTACACAACTGTGAGTTGATTGACTTCTAAAAGTCCCCCACTTTACTCGAACCAAAGTTCAAAACACCTGTTCATGTATGTCTTCTTTAGTCTGTTGGCTATTTAGGTTTTTTCCTGGATCACTTACACATTTTGCACTTACTGCAGCGTTTTGTGTAGACTGTTTACATATTTATGACCATATGTAGGCTACATTTTATGTACTGGTGTTATTGTTGAATACATTGTGTGTGTGTGTATATATATATATATAGTTATATATAATACTTTTTCTGACCTTTTTGAATCCCCCGACAAATAACCCATATTACAAAAAAAGACTAAAACTAATACTAAAACTAAGCATTTTAAAAAAATACAAACTAAACTAAACTAGCAAACCCGCTTTAAAAACTAATTAAAACTAAACTGAATTTGAAAACAAAAAGTCAAAACAAAATAAAAATAAAAACTAATGAAAAATGCAAAACTATAATAACCTTGAACACCTAATAACCTTGAGTGGTATCCAATATTCTTAACTGTATTTAGCTTAGACCAGTATGTTTAAAGTTCAATGCTGAAAGTAGCATTAGTCTGTTTTTTTATGAACTTTATCTACTGTAGCACAGTACAGATTATTTCAACTTAATTAGTTAATGATTGGATTTCATCCAATCTAGTCATTTTCTATATATCAACAATGGGTCAAATGCTTATGTGTAATGTGAAACTTATACTCTGCAGTTCTCCTCAGCTCCACTGAGCATTTTATTTTAGCTCATTGTTTTGTTTTTATTGCCAAGAACTATGCTGTTTTGGTTCACTCTCACGGCTCTCATCAGTTTTGTTTCCAGTTGCAGCAGGCAACAGTTTTCAGCAGAAAAGCTCTAAAAACCCATGGTATGCTAAATGACAGACAAACAATGTTTAAAGATAGCTATTCAACATAATGGAGTATTTAGCAGAAAAAAAAGCTGACATTTCTCTCAAGAGTTGGTGGAGACCAAAACAGAGCTAAAAGAGAATTAATATTAGACTTATGTTCGTCAGGTGCAGAAGCACGACTGTAATAAATGATAATGTTGTTCGCTGTCTGCTGGATGACCAGGCCAGAAAATCTGGAATTACTGCTTTATTTTGTTTTGTTTGTTAAATGGGCTAGCTTGATTTCCACAGCAGTCAGCGGATAAAGCAATGACTGACTATTGACTCACCAACACATCGGAAAAAAGTAGGTTGTAGTGTCTATGCTTGTCTGATATTACAGGAGTAAGATGTAGACTGTGATATAATTTCTTAATGAGGAAGCCAGCGTCATAGGGTTATTTTGTTGATATATGTGGTTTTATTCTACAGCTTCATGTATACTTTATCTGATGCACACAGCATGTCAAGATCGATATACACAATAATTCAAAGTTTCTTTGAACCTGTAATTCATCTCACACCCTACTGATAGACATCCAACATTTCAATTTTTCCCGTGGTCTTTTCATGCAATATCTATTACTACTGCAACGTTTAGTAGCATGAGAATCAATTAGTTAATTATTAAAGGTCCCATGACATGGTGCTCTTTGGATGCTTTTATATACCCCTTAGTGGTCCCCATGGCCGGATTATCCATAAGGGCACTTGGGCCAGTGCCCAGGGGCACCAACCATTCACAACCAGTGGGGGGGGCACCACATGACACAAGCTTTAACAATATTTTCCATAAATTGTTATATTATTCACTTGAAATTGTTGAAAGACCATACGTTACTTGTTTATGAACACTTATTTGACAATAATAATACAAATAATAATAAATTATAAATAAATCAATATTACATGACCACTATCACTCCCCTCCCCAATCTGTCAGAATTGAGTTGGTCCACAAGTATCACATGTATCATTTGGGGGGTGGGGGATGGGGGGTTTAACAATAATCAAAAGTGGCCAGTTTAACCCCCCATATTTTTTTATTATAATGATGAATGTAAAATATTAACTGTTATAAAAAGGATAAGTGGTTGGCTTTCTTGATTCAATGTAATTGGCAAGCAAAGAAAATTTTTTTTCACACAACACCCCCCACCTCTGGGTGAGACTTGCAAACTGGTTACGCCAAACCCTTCTAAGTGTTTTCCAAGCACACAGCAGGGCGGGTGCGCTTCGTGAGTTTATTCAGTATGCAAAGAAGTGTAAAAGACCGGTCCACAGTCCGCGCTTCTTTTCCTAGAACTTGTATTTCTTCTCAGAGGACGTTGTGCAATAAATCCATATTCTTAGATCTAATATTGATAGTCTTTTGTCCATATCTTATTCATTTTCGGTCCTTTTATTGTCTTTAGCTATGATGCTAAAGCAGTTTTAGCTTTCTCATGATGCGTTTGTAAGTTTTTGACCAATCAAAGGAGTTGCTTTCAGGGCCCGTGAAATAAAGTCGGAAAAATACATATTTGACCGACCCACAAATGATTTTGGCTTTTTGAATTGATGGACATTTTAAATTGAGACATTTGAATATAGTGCTCACTGCTCATATGCCTACATGTATGTAGTTGGATAAGTTAGTAAATTACATTTGAGAAATCCCCTTGATTATGTCTGATATTTTTGGCAGTGGGGAAAGCAAGAGTTGGTTTCTCTTTGCATAATGAAAATGCTCTGTTTTTTGTTAGTTTTTTTGGCTTTCTGCTGGGCTGATGTACTGATGTGTACTAATTTTGACATTTTGAATTGAAACATTTGAAGATAGTGCTCACTGCTCATATGCCTACATGTATGTAGTTGGACAAGTTAGTAAATTACATTTGAGAAATCCCCTTGATTATGTCTGATATTGTTGCCAGGAGGACAGCACATGGAAAGGGGGGGGGGGGCTTTGAGGTATAGTGCCCAGGGGCACCACATTGTCTTAATACGGGCCTGCACGCAGGAAATGATCCCCAGTCTCCGGGGTTGGGTTTAGGAAAAGAGGAACGGAGAAAGGAAACGTGACACACGGGAAACGATCCCCGGTCTCAGGGGTGAAAGTCCTGTGTTGTTTGACCCATCCACCACCCCAACCAACCTCCCTACGCAGATTTTTGGCCTTTCATACTACTCGCTACCGTAGTCGTGCTGTGATCACAAAAGATGCTTCCCATTGAAATACATTAGTTAACAAAACGTGCTGACCACCACAAAAAAACGAGATAAACGTGTCCGTGTACACAAATCAATAGATTAAATTACGTGACCATTTCATGAACTGCCATGAGACTGGGTTGAATGTAATAAATGGACAATTCCGCTTCCAACCTGTAGAGGGACCGAAGCGGGAAAAGTTACCTAGTGTTGCTTTAAGGAGATTGAGACCAGCTCTTAAAATTGTACTAAAAGGCCTCCTGCTGCTTTATTGCAGCACATCAATAACCCTGCAGTATCTCCAGCACTGTCTGCACTCACACTGTTGCTCTGCTTGTTCCCTTTCTTTCACTCATCAGATAGGAGCCTCCCAGGGCTCCCTCGGTGAACAAGTTACGTGCCTGTTTTGGACTCCTTTATGAACAGTTATCAATCTAGGCTGGCATCTTCCTGCGTACTTGTGATGAATGCACACAAAGAAAGCTTCAGAGAGCACGATGTCGGCTTTTTCATAATGCAGTCATAAATAGTTGGCAATGATTATTTGTCATTGCAAACATTTTCCATTCGGATCAGCCCAGTGCCGATTGTCTGTTTGACAAAGAAATCCATGTATTTTGCTGACCAATGAAGATCAAATAAGATATATATATATATATATATATTTTTTTTACAAACATGTGTTCCATATTGACACATAAACACATTGGCTGAAATAAGCAACTGCAAACAGTTTTTTCATGAGATTAAATAATAAATGGTGAGCTGTTTATTCATGCTTGCCAGAGGGGCAGGAATCTAGATCTTGGTTGGTCGCTAAAAGACGTTTTAATGGGTTCTTGTTGATCTGCGCATGTCTAACTTACTCTTTTGAATAATGAATAGAGAGCTATTCTTGGATAGTGAGAGTTGCACCTTCTCCTCCTGCTAATGACTGACAGCTCTGTGTGACCCAAAACACTGAAAAACCAACAATAAGCATACAGTATGATGTGAAAGGGCAAACGTGCAACGGTCAAACTGGTATTAAAATAGGTAGGTAGGATAGACATGTTGACACTTTTTCTTCTTTTACTCACCAAATGTTTTCTTCCCATGCATTTTATGAGTGCAATTTTGGAACTTCAAATACCAAAGAGATCCATTTGCAAACTCATTCACAAATATGAGTGCGGTACATATTTGAAGGTTATGATAAGTCTACATCTGTCCAAGCACCAATGTTTGCAGATACTCTGCAGCAACTGACTGCAGAGTTTCTGTAAGCACAGGGACTTTCATAACTTGAACCTCCCTTTAGAGGGGCAATCCACTACTCTTCTTCAAAGTACACTAGCTCTCTTGCCTGAGAAAACCTCTATATAATTTATTGGTTGTTACCTGTCCATTTGCACTTGTGTATATTTGTGTTTTTAATGGTGCGTTAGGTGGCTTGTATGTTTGTTTGCTGTACTTGGGAGAAGCTTAAAACAAATTTCCACTGAGGTGGACAATAAAGTCAATCTAATCTGATCTGATCTGATCTATCTTGTGTTGTTTTTTCATTCACCTAATGCATAGAAATTCAAGCCTTAAGGAAGCTAATGTGTGTGTGTGTGTGTGTGTGTGTGTGTGTGTGTGTGTGTGTGTGCGTGCATGCGTGTGGTAAATGTTACCTAATGTGTGTGTGGGCAAACTGGCGTCAGTGCTCATTTGTGTGTTTGTGCGAGCGTGAAAAAGTGCCTTAAAAAAACTGATATCCAAGAAGATCTAAAGACAAATAGCTGCAAAGGTAGCGGGCCTGGCATGACAAGTGTAGATAAGCGATTATGTGTTGGTTTCAGTGGAGCAGGTGATTCCTCAGCCCGCAGGCAGGGGGTGAGGCATTTCAGCAGCGTGGAGAGACGGCAGAAACATCAAAAACTCAGCGAGCTGGGTGCTACGCCTTGCAAGATCAATGATAGGGGTTACAGCTACAGCTGTTCTCGCAGGAGGTTTTGTTGCTAGAAGTGTAAAATGAATCACTGATGTGGTGTGTTCATTATGTCCATGAAAAAAAACAACTCATTGGCAAATATTTGACAAGAGCCTAGAGGAGATCAGATGAAGCAGATAAACAAAAGTTTAGCTTATTAATTACATTGTGGTCTTTTCCATGTGGTCTGCGAATGAGAATAGTCATGTCAAAAATAATTAGAAAATCTATTTGTTAACGTTAATGAGACAGAAAATGTGTATCTCTCTAGTTTTGCTTGCTGCAGTACCTTCCTACGTCCTGTTGATGAAGCTGCAAACCTGCTGTCAGCATGTCCGTACATCCTGCATCCTCCCACTGCGGCAAAACTTAAGGCTCACATGAATAATTTGTCCATCTGGGAGCAGTCTATTTAGCATAACTGACTCATCTATCTGGGCATAAAGCGCGGGGACGGGCTAAGATTGCCACCAACACACAAGTCAAATTTTTGCATATTATTTTGGGTGATTTTACACCAAATAAAATCTCAAAGAGTTTCTGTTTTTCCGTGAAATTGTCTGTGAAGATGCCACCCACTGATAAATGAATAACTTAACCACTTCGGGATGAAAATAAGATGTATGGCACTCAGTTGGTTTCCATATGGCAGCAATGCTGGATAATTACTCCATAATTACCTTGAATGTTTGCACTCTGGACCATTTGCCTCGCCAGCTGTCATTGCTGAGGCATCTGCTGGATATTGCAACGTGCAGTGGCTCACACCTTGGTCCCCCTTCGACCACTCAAAGCCACATGCTCATTAACTAACTCATAAAAAAGTACAGGCAGCAGTGCCTCTACCTACCCTTCTAGCTTATTTGTTCCTTTACCCACTGGTCCTCTCAATAAATGCCATATCTTCATGACTTAATAGGATCTACAGCCACATTGCATCGCTGTGAGTTCATCCTTAATAAACAGAGGTGGCTGCTTTTTCACTGGCTGCTTGTATCGAGGCCACGCTACAAATCAGCCAAGACTAGGAATGCCATAACTGAACATTAATGAGTAGATTATTGGATATTGATATACTGTCTTACCTCACAAGGACAATGAGGAGAAATATATACACACAATAACATCACATATCTCTCCCGTCCCAGACAAAAACATGCAAAGCACCTGTAAAAATCTAGTTTTTATTTTTGTTTTTATTCTCTGAGAGGGTTTATAGTAACAGTATCTTTTCACCTTGAAGCGCCTTCTTAGTTCCTCCCTCTCAGTTGGTCAAGTCCTGCATTTACACTTGTCCCGCATGTTGACGAGATGTCTCCTATGAATGCATCTGAGCCTGAGGCTGAGGTGCCATCAATAAAGACACCACAGGCACTGTCACTGAACATTGATGATCTGCGATACGTGAAGCAGTTCTGATATTCACGCTGGCATTGAGTTCGGATTCCAACAGAAAGCACCCCAAAAATGTCCCTAAGCAGCAAAGGCAACTGCATATTTCTACTTTTGCACGCAGGGCCACATATTTACACTGTATTTATTTATATTGTAAACAGCACATCCTCATACCTAAACAACATTATAGGTTGATTTCCAAAGTCTACCAAAAATGACACATACGACCGTTGTATTTACTGCCTCACGGTGGCGGTTTAATCATGTGACGGTAATCACGTGAGCGTTCTATTTAACGTAAAGCTTGATTTATGGTTGTGCGGAAGCTCCACACAGAGCTTTCGCCATCGCCTACGTCAGTGGCCTGGAGTTTATACTTCGTGAGTTGGTGTGTGTGTCCATCTCTTTAGGAGAATAGCAGGTGTGCATGTGTGTGTGCGTGGGGAGTGTGTGGTAGAGAGAGTGAGAAAGTGACGGTGATTAGCTTCGGAGCGAGTTGCAACTCTGAAGGCATATTATGAGGAACAAAGTGTCTCCCCTGTGCTTTCTGATCACGGTGGGAAATCTGTAGCAGGAAAAGTTAACCCTCTACTTGTTTTCATGTTGAAGGAGAACAAGGAAATGAGCAGGGGGAAATGCAACGCTACCAAGCCACAGCCAAGCGACGAGCGTCGCCGCAACGTGTAGTTAAATTTTTCGAGAGGTGCACGTCAGGCTACGGCGTAGGGTCCGGCGTAGGTCTGTGTCTCCACGTACCTACGTATGTAGCCATGGCGTAGATGTTACGCAGAAGCATAAATCCCGCTTAACAGGACTTTTTTTTTTCACGTAGTAAATGTTGTGAAGTTTAGGCAGTACTAAAATGAGGACGTAACGTGATGTCACGGATGTCATTGCGTCGCGGACTAAAGTCCGTAAAGGTGTGGACGCACAGAGCCGACGGCCAAACGTCGGCAGAAAAGGCAGTTGGGCTGATCAGTCTCCCCAAATTGGTCAAAAAGTGCCTCGGAACACACCAAAGCGACGAGACGTAATACGTCTCCACAACAGCAGGCGGCACTAATCTGTATTGTCGCCCAAAAATGAAAACCGGCAGCTGATTGGATGAACGCGTCACGTGGGTCTTGTTTCTCCGGAAATTCAAAGACAGACTGTCATGGCGGCTTGTTCAGAATACGATCTCATATTGTACTAAAATAGTTCACCGAAACGTGTTTCTGAAAACATTTTAAGAAATAGGCCATGCAGTTGCTGAATCTGTCTTCATTTCAGATCAACAAAGGTCAGTTTAAAAGATTTTCGTCAGATTTTGAGAGACTCTAGTCACACTCATTCCGCTCCCCGTTTCTGGGTTAGCACTCTACCAACCAGATGGGTCATTTGAGTCGGACTGCCGGCAGTGCCCGCCCCGCCGATTATACATGTCAAATCGGCCAAAATGGACGACAGACGACGGCATGGAACACACCGAACAGACTTGAGTCACTGACCTTGCCAGACTGTCCAACGGCCGATGATCGGCTCTGTGTGTCCACACCTTAAAACTCGGTTAATTTCAAAATGACAGTTGACTTTTGGTTTCAGACAGGACATAAAAACGGTCTGGTGAGTGAAAGTCCGCCAACCTGCCTCCTTACTTGATATTTGGCGCTATACTATGTCACCTTACATTCTCTTTTATTTGTTACAGCCACGAGAGGTAGAAGCCTAACAAGAAACAGAATTGTGGGTCGTTTTTTTTAAATCGTAAGGACAGGACTTGCTTACAATTTGTCTGTCTGAAGAATGAATGTTTATCTGTGTCTGACAGACAAACTGCTTTTGCTGCTGGATGATCTCAGAGGCCTTGCTGGCTCATATCTGACAGGCATATCTGATTCATATTTTGCAGACTGTGCAGTGGTCCAGGGACAGGTGTAATCTGTTTGGGTTGCTGTCAGGACTGCAGCTGCATTTTCAGCAGTCAGTTTTGGAGTAGTCAGATAAGCCATGCATTCATTTCTCAGAGAAACACTGCTTATAATGTTTTGTAATTTGCAAGCGATTTGATTGCCGATCTGATGGTCTTATGTTTGTCTTTAAAAAAGAAAAGATCAAAGATACTGCTTCTGTCCTTATTTTTAAAACACCATTCCTCTGATAAAGATAAAAGAAAACTTAATTATTTACACATCTAAGCCTTTTAGCAACAACAAATATGATTTTCTTATGAAACATACTGAGTAAAATATCTCTTATTTTATTGTTCCCCTTTCCTCTTCTTCCTCTTCTTCCTTTCCTCATCAATAATGCATCCAAAGAAAAGTTTTCCCAAGGTTATAACCTTGTAACAGAAAGATGAAATATTGTGCATCATTCCACATAAAGATGGTAAATCATCTCCTGCTTCTGAATGTTAATAACTTGCTTACATTCCAGCTGTGCAGGAACGCTTGTCCAACTTAGAGGGAGTGTATTTTTAGGGTTGAAATCTTATCAAAGAACAAGTGGACATCAAATGATATCCAGGGTTTTTGTGATGTTTGAGAGAGATGAAAAAAATGCAAACAGCATTTACGCAGAGGACGAGTTTCATATTTGTTCTATTGATTGTCAATTTGTGAGGCTTTACATATTTATACAGTCTGTGACTGCACACAGCTAATTGCTCAGACTGGGAACCAAATTGCCAATCACATCACCTGTTGTGACTATCCTAAACATTGTCGCAGGAAACAGTCAATGTGCCACAGCACAGGCAGGGCACTGCTAAAGAAATGCAGACAATCTCCTCGCTGTGCTCCCAATGAAGCAGAGGAGATGTGCAGAACAAAATCATTTTGATTTCCCCACAGTGCCGCTCTCAGGCATGCCAGCCTGATTCTCCACAGTCCCTGAGGATCAACACTCCAGGCCTCCTTCAACCACCGGACTCTATGTGAAGTTCTTATCCACCATTTTAAAACTTGGAAAGCTTAAAAAAAATTGTTGATACTTTCCAGTGTTATAGGTTGGCTGATATCTGAAGGAGTTGTTTCAAATTTTGGGAAATAAACTTATTTGCATTCTTGCCTAGAGGTAGTTGAGAAGGTTAGCTTAGCTTAGCTTAGCTAAACAGCTAGTCTGCCTGTCCAGAGTTCAAAAATAGGCCTACCAGAATCTTTAAATATGACCAATGAACACATTGCATCTCATTTGTTTAGGTCGCAAACCACAACATGTCTATTTCTTACATTTAAGTAAGAAATAAACATATACACTCACCTAAAGGATTATTAGGAACACTTGTTAAATTTCACGTTAATGAAATGATCTCATCAACCAATCACATGGCAGCTGCTTCAATGCATTTAGGGATGTGGTCCAGGTCAAGACAATCTCCTGAACTCCAAACTAAATGTCAGAATGGGAAAGAAAGGTGATCTAAGCAACTTTGAGCGTGGCATGGTTGTTGGTGCCAGACGGGCTGGTCTGAGTATTTCACAATCTGCTCAGTTACTGGGATTTTCACGCACAACCATTTCTAGGGTTTACAAAGAATGGTCTGAAAAAGTAAAAACATCCAGTATGCAGCAGTCCTGGGGGGCTAAAATGCCTTGTTGATGCTAGAGGTCAGAGGAGAATGGGCCGAGTGATTCAAGCTGATAGAAGATCAACTTTGACTCAAATAACTCATTACAACCGAGGTATGCAGCAAAGCTTTTGTGAAGCCACAACATGCACAACCTTGAGGTGGATGGGCTACACCAGCAGAAGACCCCACTGGGTAGCATTCATCTCCACTAAAAATAGGAAAATGAGACTACAATTTGCACGAGCTCACCAAAATTGGACAGTTGAAGACTGGAAAAATGTTGCCTGGTCTGATGAGTCTCGATTTCTGTTGAGACATTCAGATGGTAGAGTCTGAATTTGGCGTAAACTGAATGAGAACATGGATCCGTCATGCCTTGTTACCACTGTGCAGGCTGGTGGGAGTGTAATGGTGTGGGGGATCCCTTTCGCCTTCAGAACTTTCTTAATTCTTTGTGTCATTGATTCAACAAGGTGCTGGAAGCATTCTGTAGAAATGTTGGCCCATATTGATAGGATAGGGTCAAACACAGTATTAGTATGGTGTTCCTAATAATCCTTTAAGTGAGTGTATTTGGCATTGTGAAAGGACACCAGCGGGATTACCACCGGCTTCTACAGGTTAGGTATCTAGCAGGTAGTTAGGTATTTGAGCATTAACATTAGCTAGGCTTAGTACACCAGACATTACCGCTCTAATCAAGCACTTTGCCACGCGTAAAGCCAGGCGGAAGATGTTTCAAAGGTGGGGACGAATTCTAAGGATGCATGCAGGCTTTACCTGCCAGTGTTACATGAGTTTTTATTTTTGGACATTGGTGCTCTCTTTTATTGTGGCCATTTAGACTTCATGGCACTTGAACTTATTTGGCAAAGTGCTAGCTTTCATCTGGATATTGGCCGACAGTGAGCCGGCCTGTACCATTTGGTGACGCAATTTCTGTATCGTATATGTATGCTTCCTTTAGGGCTTATAATAATTATATGACTTGTATTTGGTGCCACAACTCTTATAAAATCTATGAAATTGAACTTAACCTAAACATAAAATTAAACTGCAGTTATGCATTATTGCTGATGCATTACTGTATACACATTAAGCGTGGCTGATGTTTGTGTAGGTTGGACGGGGCAAAAATTGAGTCATGATGGTGCTTTGGGGAGCAGGGGAGGGCCTTGAAAAAGTTATACTTTAATGCAGCCTTGGATGCCTTTTGCTTTATATTTCTTCATACTTCAAAAATGTAATTCTTTGCAGAGGACAGGAGGAAATCAGTAGAAGTAAGCCTATGCTGCACTGGCGTTTTGTGATAACAATTGGACAACTCTTTAACACTAGAACGGCCATGACGGTCATTTTGACCGTTTTGAAATTTATATGTGTAATAACTTTGCTGAATAAAAAAATACAATCCTGTTGCTGCCTGACTTTTCCTAAAAGAGTCTGTATTTTTATTTAAAATTGTTTTTATATGCATTACACAAACGGCAAAGAAAATACAATCACTTTTACCTATTTCGGCCATACACGGTCATATTGACCGCTCAGATTTTCGCGGTATTGTTTTTAATTTTTCGCGCGGTTGAAAATGCATCTTGGTTGCTTAGTAACTACCATAGTCTCTGTCAGAGAAACGTAACTAGCGGTCTCAAGTAACAAGTGTGGGCCTCACCGATGGGCCTGAAGGCAAAACCAGAGTCGGTAACGTGGGCTACTACGGCGTGGATGGACTCAGTTCTGAATCAGAAGGCAAACACCGGGCGCTCGCTCTGTGAAAGGCGCGGAACACGTAGATGGCCGGTGGCTGTTTACATGTTCATATAACTTTATACATCCTCGAACTGGCTGGAATCATTGCACACATCCTCTCTAAGGAGTGCACCAGCAGTAAAATTGTCCGGAGGAAGTTCATGCAGCAACTGGCAGAGGAGCTGAGAGCGGAGTTTATGGAGGGAAAAAGGGCAGCGGCGCACGGTCCGAGCAGCGCTGCACACCGCAGCAGACGCCAAAACAGAGGCAGTGCCAGGTTAGATTATAGCTAAATGTTCAAATAAGATACTTTTAATTGTTATTTGGCTGTTATGTTAATTACATAGTTACATAGTTAAGTTGAATGAATTTCCACACCATATTTTTCGGGATATGAATGTATGAAATAATTACGGTTTACTATGCCATGATATGAATTATTGAAACACGTATTACTACTCAAATGTATAATTAAACTCGTTAAAATGTACATTTCGGTGTTATTACGTTTTTCTAAAGATATCCTAACACAATACATAATACAATATCGCAATTAGGTATGTATCATGAGAGATTATAGAGTTTGGAATCTGGCGGTCAAAATGACCGCTCACGGCAGTTCTAGTAGTTATGGAATTCCGGCGCTTCTAGTGTTAATGAAACAACACACACTCAAACTATTCTAAAAATGATTCATAGTTATTGTCATTTAAGAAACCCACTCAATATGACAGTTCTGATAATGAAGTATTAGGAAGTTCCTAAGAGATGCACAATATTGGCTTTTGGCCGATATTCGATATGCCGATATTTTCAAACTCATTTTGGCTGATGCCGTTACCGATATATACACATTTTTCCCCTGATGTATATACACTAGAGGTGTTGAAATTAATCAAATAATCGATGCATCGGGATGCGGACATGGACGAAGCTGCATCGATGCAGTGGCCCACCATAATCGATTATAAAGCAATGACGTCGCTCGTTAATTTTCCGGCTGCGGCATAAACATTCAAATGAAAAATTCTCTAACCCGTTTCACACACACACACACACACACACACACACACAGACGGAGACCGGCAGACACACAAACAAACACAGACACACACACGCAAAACGGTTGAGCAGAGACACGGGAGAGTGGAGAGGATCGCAAATCGAGAAGAGGGAAGAAAACACTGAGAAACATCGAGAGACACTAGTTAGCTTGGAGAAGATCTAAGTGGAATAACGAAGCTGAAGAGGTGTAGCTACACTACGGCACTTTTCCTGTCTAACAGCATTGGTTTAGAACAAACGTTGTGCTAGTGTGCCTGGCTAAAGTTGGAGCTAACGGACTAGCTAAAGTTGGAGCTAACAGCGGAGAGTTGCTGGTTCGGAGGACGTTGATTTTGGACTGGAGAGGACGACCGCGTGTTTCCCTGCTGAAGAGGACTTTGAGAGGACTCATGTGTTGTAGATATGGCAATACACAAGACAAGCAACATTTGATTCTACCATAAATGTATCATTTTACAAATGTCAACAGACATTCACCCCTGAAAAATAAGTAAATTATTTCACTTGGAGGATAATAAATGATATGCCAGTGCCACATTTTATTTTTAATTTCAGACTTCAAACTTCAGTCCTTACAAGTAAAATAGATAAAAAATACATTTTCAAATAAAAAACATACATCCATCTCCTACTTGAAAAGGTCTGCCAAATGCTTCCCTGACATAGTAGTTGACATTGTACTGAAACTTACAGTGGTCACAAAAAAGCAGCTGTAGTCCAGACCTACACTTCAGTCTTTAGGACCCACTTTAAAGTATAATCAAACTTAAAACCAAGCTCCATATATTGTCTTGTGAGCCACACACAGTCCTGTAACAACTCAGTGACAAACAGTGTGCTCTGTATTGCAAAAAAATACAAGAACATTTTATCCTTCACTTGAACTTGAGTCGTGCAAACCTTTTCAGTCCAACTAACTAGGGTAACAACTTCAGCTGACCGGTAGGCTTCTGTTCAGCTATTTTTTTAATACCAGAGGTAGGTTTTATTTCACAAAAATGAGCATCTCTGCTTTTTCACCGTCCACTCGACGCTAAACAGCCGTTCACTGTCAACACTTGTGCAGGGCGCACACAGGTACAGTATTTGCGTGCAGCAGGAGCGAGGGCAGGGAAACGGGCCTGGTTGCGTTTCCAGTACTCCAATGGACTGTCAGTCCTGGGAATTGTGGGTTCGGCCAGGTATGAGATGACTTAATAAGTTACCGAAATACTTTATGCTGTTTAGGCATTAACAGAGCACTAACAATTTTTTTCTCCAGAAATAATATGATTTATTAGTTGCACGTGTATTATTAAGACACAGGCCGACTTATGCTAAATAGGCTATTATCTATGTTATGACATTGCAGAATAATAAGCGAGAAAGTAGCATTATTAATTAGGATGCTTTTGGTCTAAAGTGAAATATAAAAAAAGAAAAGAAAACTACATTTGTGCATGTTTAGATGCTTACCTGCTCCTCAAACATGACATTCTCCTCCAGAATTTCTTCATACATATCCAGCAGTGATCCTGTTCGGGTCCTCTTCTCTGGGGGATCCTTTGTGCTGGCATCTGCACTGCCGCTCATGTCATCCAAAACTTTGAGCAACAGATTGCGAGCACTCCACTTTTTTTCCACGTCAAAGTACCGATCTTTGTAGCGGGCATCAAGCATGGTTGCAACAGAATAAAGTGCTTCACACTGCACGCCGTTGAAGCGATGATTGACGGCTTCCAGCAGGGTAGTTTTGGTGGTCTGCACGCCTCTGTCCGTGTCAGTCGTGTCAGTGCCACAACCGCGGGGATCACATCAGCTGCAGAGGCCTCTGCAGAACTTATATCTCTGGTCAGCTGCTCAAAGGGGGCGAGAAGTGTGATCATATTTTCTAGAATTCCCCACTGATTTGCCGTCAAAGTTGCAGGAAGCTCGAAATCATCAGCATAAGCACCTAGTGCCCTCTTCTGCTCGACCAAACTTCGCATCATATAAAATGTCGATGACGTCTTGTTGAAGTCGTTTTACCGACATTCCGAGCTCTTTCTTTACACCCTCCAGCCGACTGTATGCCAGCTGGGAGTGCTTGAAATGTCCAACTATTCTCCTTCCCACGGCCACAACATCTGCCACGCTGTGCTGAGACAGGACACCTTCATGCACCACCAGTTGCAGCGTGTGTGCCATGCACGGTAGACTTGCCACACCAAACTCCACCATAGCTTTAGCCATGTTACGGACATTGTCACGTAGCACGACATGCACTTGTTCTCTTTCTATTTTCCATTTCCCAAACATATTATCAAATGCGGATGCAATTGCAGCTGCTGTGTGAGATATGAGAACCGGAGCATTCCTGTGAGTGTAGGACAGCTTTTTTAAGGGTGAAGTCTTCCATTCTTCCGTCTATCCACTGGGCAGTGAGTCTCAACATGCTAACAGGACTCACGCTTGATGTCCAAATGTCCATGGTAAAGGTAATGTGACTAGCGCCGCCGAGGAGGCTTTCAATGTGACGACAACACTGGAGTTCAGGTAAGGCCACATCAGAAAAGTAGCACCGGCTAGGCATAGCATACCGCGGCTCTAGGTACGTCATTAGCCTGCTGAAGCCAACGTCTTCCACCACGCTAAACGGCTGGTTATCAAGAGCAATAAATTCAATGATTTTGTCGTTAAGCTCTTTTACCTTTGGGTGGTCGCTGCAGTATTTTCTAGCTTTGTCAAAGGACTGAAGTAGAGGCTGCTGATGGGTTTTTGCCGGTGTTTTTTCCTTCTTACTTTTCAAAAAGTCTTGGTGCTGCTCAGGATGACGACTCTTAAGATGCGTAATCATATTTGTAGTGTTGAACGAGTGTTGTTTTACGCCTCCTCGCATCACTTGTGCTTTACAAGTACTGCAAATAGCAAGTTTGTTATCCATTTTACAAATATCTAAATACTTCCACACAGCCGACATGTTGGAAGTTTAAGTTGCTGGCGCTCATGCTACGTTCACGATCGGCACGTGCGCATAGTAAACACGCCACCCTATCGGCAAGGCTCATCGGCAGAAATATTCATATCTGCCGATGCCGATGATGGTCATTTTAAGCTTTTATCGGCCGATACCGATGTCGTGCTGATATCATCGTGCATCCCATTTCAAAGTTATTCTTCGGTAGAACAATCTAGGTATATATGCCCAAAGGTAATGGCAAAAAAAACAGACAAGCTTTCAGATGCTGCTGTGTATGAAAAGAAAATTATTAGAAAAAATAATGGACTGGAAAGAAATGCTTACGAAGGCTGCATGTACCCAGTGACTCCAGTAAAAAAAATGCAAAGATATGTACTGTATAAGGCTCAAAGTACCATTGTTCTGTTGTGTTCTTTAATAGTAATGCTGTGATGCTGTATGAAGAGGAATCCGCTGACACTGATCTCGATTATGTAAAGGTTTATTACAATTAAAGATTCAGCATTAATTTTACAAACTCCTGCAGGAGCTCGGAGAGGCGACCAACCCAATCTTCAAATATTGTCGCTCTGCCTTTTCTTTGTGCATTGTATTAACATAAGACGTGATATATGTAAGTATATGATTGGAGTAGGGAACTGACCAATCGATGCCTTTCATCGGGCATAACTCCAAAAAAGGACTCTTCTGTCTTGGGGGCCCTCTGCTCATGTTAACAGTTTCCAGATGTTTTCAATAAAAGGGGGGTAAAGTTCATGCATCTCCTTATACCAAATCTTAAGTCAAAGTTTATAGAAAGTTATAGAATGTTCATATACTACAGTTCTAAAACAGTGTTTGTTGGATATTCATTTCACCACCACTTCATTTACTTCTTTTGGCTTCAAAAGCAGCCACACACAGTGTATCTGGCACAGGGGAAACAAGAGGATTAATGGTTGCATGTATGAAGCTGAAGGTTGTTCTACAGAGCAAGGGTCAGAGTAAACCACACATAGCGTGCTGAATGCAGGTGTGAGGGTTTAATGAAAGAAATTGTAAATCTAAATTGAGGGGCAGAAAGTGGATGAAAGGTAATTCATTAGAAAAAGTGCTTTTGGAGCAGAACTCTTGACATTCCCTTTAAGGGAAATTAGATTTCAGGGGATTGGTGTGACCTGGTCTTTAAATGGCTTCTTTAGTTTTGCTTTTTTTGGAGGAACTGCTGCCTCTTGATTGGTTCTCAAACCTCTTCACGGGTGCAGCAATTAATGCTCCAGTGAAACACTTTGGCTCTCATTTGGACTTCATGCCCTGCTAAGCACTGGAGCAATAATTTCACTGTGCGAGAGGGAAAACTACTCTGTATTCTCTGTAAAAACAAGCATCAATTCATATATTTTCAACCTCAAGGGCTGCAAAATAACCACTCACTGACGTCTTAACCTCAGGCATGCACTTTAAATGCTCCATTCTAACAGCATTTAACCAGTGAAATTATCACAAACAAATGCTGTGATGCTCGAGTCCCTCCTCTACTAGCTGCTGAGGGTTCATTCCTTCATTTGATAGAATTAAAACAGGATGTGTCACCCACTGTAATTATAAAATCTTTCTGCAAAGCTGCTGGTCCAACAGAGAAGCAACTGTGGGCTACAGAGACATCTCACAAAGTAAGGAAAAGAGTATTTTTTAGAATACTACAAAAACATTGTTGAGTAACATTGAGCATATGGGAGATTCTTGGATAACAGCGATACATAAACTAGTCTTTTATTTCTCCTCTTTGGGTGGCCTTTCATGAAAGTTGTAGCATCAGCAAGAAACTGCACACTAAAAAAAAGACATACAACAAATCAAAGTCCATCAAGTCACCAGCAGCCCGCTGAAAAATAAAAAGAAATATCAAGCTGAGGCAGGATTTAAATATTGGAAATCACACAGTGCAGAATATGTAGGGACAGCTTGTTTTGTTAGGAATCAAAGCCATTAAAAACAGAGAGGACGATGAAGGAACATGGTCAGAAAAAAAAACAAGCTGACAAACTGGCCTCATGTCTTTCTATAAGCTCTTTTGACAATTATGATGCCCTGATTTTCGCTGTCTTTCTTGTACTGTGTGGTGAACATTATTCTCAGTGTGGATCTCTGTGTCTCGTGAGTCATGTTTAATAATCCACCTGCGTGCTTTGTAGAAAATAGGCCTCAACTAAGCTTGTCAGTGACAGAGAATTGCTACGACCTATAATACCAACCTGTCTACCATCAGCATCATTCTTGAATAGAATTGTCAGTCAACACAGAAAATTATCCCTCCTATAGAAGCCATCTTTGTGTACAGTATGTGAATCAGGGGGTCCGCCATTTACTGTAGGCGATTTCTTCTAAATCTACACAATGGTAGAATTATTTGGTTGCTATAGAATAAGCTTTTCATACCCCATTTTATATTGTGACTATACCAGGAACCTTGTTTATAGCCACGCTGGTCTCTCAGGCTCTGTTCTGCAATGAAGACCTGCACAAAGCCCCTGTTAATTTTCCTGAAGTGGTTCCACCATTTACTGTAAAAGGTCATCAAAGTCTATCTTTAAAACTACTAGTGGTGGAAGAAATATTCTGATATCATACTAAAAGCTTAAGTATGGATGAAATGAGTATGTGTAAGTTGAAAGGGGGGTCACTCATGCTGTACTAACAAACCCACTGTTACGATTAGGGAAATGACAGACCCAAAAACGCAGAGACAACAGGGCAGTGGAGAGCTTGAGGATTTAATAAAATAAAAAGGGATACAACAAAAGGAGTCCTGAAGAAAGCAGTCAAAAATGGTACCAAAAACCGTTGAGGAACCAAAAGACCAGGGGTCTCATTTATAAAACTGTGCATAGGATCCTTACTAAAAGTGTACGTACGCCCAAAGGCAAAAATGGCGTACGCCAAACAAAATTCAGATTTATAAAACCGTGCACACGCACATCTGTAAGCAATGTTCCCTTTATAAATCACAGATTACCCACAAGTGTATGTACGTGAATCAGCCTCTTATCCCGCCCTGTACACACCCATTTTTAACCCTAAATAGTCAATGCAAAGCACCTCGTGAATGCTGATCAGTATGTTAATGACCCTGGCAGTTTCGTTACACCGAATCATGATGACTGGCGGAGAAAAAGCAAAAAACTTCTCAGACGTTCAGGAATTGCAAATTGAATTATAATTTCGGCCTGTTGTCGCACAGTGTAGGGAAACCTGATCTATAACTACATGTATTAATAATACGTCCAAAACGGCAGGCACTACGGCACTCGGGGACAGCTTCAATATGCAAGACATATATGATAAGATTTAACAGAACTATATATTATATCCAAACAAGCCTTAGTGATAAAGTTGAAGATTATATATAATATTTATTAAAAAAAAACACTCAGCTGTCTGACATTTCCCTCTGGAAACAGCCGGTTTCCCCCAGAGTGGCGAGGACCTGTATTTGGACCGGGATGGCACGGTTCCGGCGTGTTGCCCTCTCTACTGGATCAAATTCAGTACATATATCCAAGAGCACAGCTTTAGGGAATTTAAATTGGCATATTAGCCAGTCATCGTCATGGTCCCTGAAGTCTCTTTTTCTCCTGATTCTTCCATTGGCGTAGTCCTGCAGGGCCAGCAGTGCCATCATGCAGCATTACACATGGGGGTCACCGCAGTATTTCTATGTTTACAACAATTTGTGATTGTTAACACCTTGCCAAAATCACAGCACCAACTAGTGGTATCCCCCACCCTGAGAAACAATTTGAAGACGAAAGAAAGTGTAATAGGCAAACACACTTTTCTTCATGCAGGTTTTGTCTCAAACAGTATTAAAGTTCGGACTGATAACGAGGACATTAAGTGTAATGATTGCGTGAGAACTTAACGGCTGTATTTCCAGTCTTTGACATTTGATGATATATACACAGATATTTAGTTATTTACACTGTGTTCTGCAGTTATCTAATGGTAGGGTGTTTGATGCTATCCTGTATTCCATGCAGTCGGGCCATCTCCTCCTCCTCCTGCGCTCCGTAGCGGACAATGTGACGGTGAGACACCGGCGATTAAATATTAAGAACGAATTTTGATATAAGATTTGAGTTGGATTCCAAAAGTAATGTTGTGGAGTAGAGCTATGAATTGACATAAAATGTAACTAGCAAGTGTAAAATACAAGTACATATAACTTTACTTCAGTACAGGCCGTGTTACTTCCCGCCTCTGAAATAAATACAGCAGATTATATGGTTGCTATGAATTAAGCTTTTTATATCCAATTACTTGTCATTATTTTACCAGTAGCATTTCTTACTCCCATAGTTCAAATTTTAGGCATGATGTCTGGTCTCTGAGGGGCTCTTTCGCCCCAAGGCCCTGCACACATCCCTTGCTAATTTCCTGATGTTAATTAAGGTGAGAAACTCGGGGGAAAAAACAACCAGCCGCCAGGCAGAAAGATCTCAGCCAAACAACTCTGAGTCACAGTGCCGTTTCTTTCTTTTCCTTTCCCTCCACACATTCGCTCTCCTCTTCCACTTGTCCCGCTTCCTCATGCCAGTCCCTCCTTCATGTGAGAGTCTTGCTCCTCTGATCTCCTGCCTGCAATACAAGGCTCTGGGCACACTTGGCCATATCGGCCCCATGGGTACTGTCAAACTCTCAAGGGGCCGTCCTGCCTCCTATCTTCCTTTAAACCGCCACAGCGCCGCCACTCAACAATGCTCATTTGAAGGAAGTTCATTAATTATGTAATGCAGACTTTAATTATTTATCCTTCGCTGAGCTTTCATTAACATGCAGGGAGCTTGACCGTTTCCACCGTGTTCGACAGTCGTGATCCGTATGTACAGTGCCTTGCAAAGGTATTCACCCCCCTTGGCTTTTTTAATCTAAATTTTATGTGATGGATCAGAACACAATAGTCTAAGTTGGTGAAGTGAAATGAGAAAAATATACATACATAAAACTATTTTTTAGAAATAAAAAACTGAAAATTGGCATGTGCGTATGTATTCACCCCCTTTGTTACAAAGCCCATAAAAAGCTCTGGTGCAACCAATTACCTTCAGAAGTCACATAATTAGTGAAATGATGTCCACCTGTGTGCAATCTAAGTGTCACATGATCTGTCATTACATATACACACCTTTTTTTTTTATTTAAAGGCCCCAGAGGCTGCAACACCTAAGCAAGAGGCACCACTAACCAAACACTGCCATGGAGACCAAGGAACTCTCCAAACAAGTAAGGGACAATGTTGTTGAGAAGTACAAGTCAGGTTTAGGTTATAAAAAAATATCCAAATCTTTGATGATCCCCAGGAGCACCATCAAATCTATCATAACCAAATGGAAAGAACATGGCACAACAGCAAACCTGCTAAGAGACGGCCGCCCACCAAAATTCACGGACCAGGCAAGGAGGTCATTAATCAGAGAGGCAGCACAGAGACCTAAGGTAACCCTGGAGGAGCTGCAGAGTTCCACAGCAGAGACTGGAGTATCTGTACATAGGACGACAATAAGCCGTACGCTCCATAGAGTTGGGCTTTATGGCAGAGTGGCCAGAAGAAAGCCATTACTTTCAGCAAAAACAAAATGGCACATGGGAGACTCCCAAAATGTATGGAGGAAGGTGCGCTGGTCTGATGAGACTAAAATTGAATTTTTCGGCCATCAAAGAAAACGCTATGTCTGGCGCAAACCCAACACATCACATCACCCAAAGAACACCATCCCCACAGTGAAACTTGCTGCTGGGGATGTTTTTCAGCAGCCGGGACTGGGAAACTGGTCAGAGTTGAGGGAAAGATGGATGGTGCCAAATACAGGGATATTCTTGAGCAAAACCTGTACCACTCTGTGTGTGATTTGAGGCTAGGACGGAGGTTCACCTTCCAGCAGGACAATGACCCCAAACACACTGCTAAAGCAACACTTGAGTGGTTTAAGGGGAAACAAGTAAATGTGTTGGAATGGCCTAGTCAAAGCCCAGACCTCAATCCAATAGAAAATCTGTGGTCAGACTTAAAGATTTCTGTTCACAAGCGCAAACCATCCAACTTGAAGGAGCTGGAGCAGTTTTGCAAGGAGGAATGGGCAAAAATCCCAGTGGTAAGATGTGGCAAGCTCATAGAGACTTATCCAAAGCCATATGGAGCTGTAATTGCCGCAAAAGTTGGCTCTACAAAGTATTGACTTTAGGGGGGTGAATAGTTATGCACATTTGCTTTTTCTGTTTTTTATTTCTAAAAAATAGTTTTATGTATATATTTTTCTCATTTCACTTCACCAACTTAGACTATTGTGTTCTGATACATCACATAAAATTCAGATAAAAAAAACATTGAACTAAAGGCTGTAATGTAACAAAATAGGTAAAAAGCCAAGGGGGAGTGAATACTTTTGCAAGGCACTGTATACCACCTTAAATGCGAATAGTCGTCACGCTGTATGTCATACAGCTCCCTGCAGACCAGATACAAGACTTACAATTCATGCCAAGTGTTAAATCTTTTTGAAGTTTTCCTCTCTAATGGCTGCGGAGTGAGTGTACATGTGCCAGTGTGTGTTTAAAGGGCTTTGACTGTGTTCACTGTGGAACTTTAAGGGTATAGTGAGTAAGCAATGTGAGCCTTTGTTTGTATAATAATCATAATTAACCCTTGTGTATTTAAAAAGCCTTATTAGACTCCTGAACTGGCCACCCAGTTATAGATGTGATCTTTCCATGGCTTTAAGCGCTCAGCTCGACAGGCCAATAAGCTGTTTATAAGACATGACCTTAGCTTTCTCTTTAGGACTGCTGTCTGCTCGTCATTCTTTGTGTCAGAGCTACTTGAGCCAAGTGATGTGGTTGAGTGTTGGATTCCCTCCAAGCAGTGTCCCTTTTTTGATTTGAGTCTTTTATTGCACCATCAGTAGCCATCAGGGGTTTTGTCTTTTAATTCTTCTTCTTCATTACATTGCTTACGTAAAGACGCTGTGGTTAATTAAAATTGTTCAGCAGTGTTTAAAGTTTCAGATATTGTTATGGACTTAATCTGTAAGACTTTTTAAGGTACTTTTTTCTGTTTGCATTATTTAAAGAGTGCTATATAGCCTAATTAAGTCTGATCACTGTTTACTTTGCACATACAAATCTAATGTTATTACCCAGAGATCTTACTGGAGGATGTGGGAGATTGTCAAAGGTTTGGACGGTGACATTTTTTCTGTTTTTCTCATTTTGGTAAAATCAAAGAATTGATCACATAAATGTTAAAAAGAGGGGAACTTTATACACACTAAAAGGCTTGACTGTAATGTTTAAAGGAGACTGTTTGATGTTGCAGATTAAAGAAATGGTTAGACGACTAAAAGAAAACTTTCAAGTGGTTGTCACATTTGCACTTATTTGTTTTCACCTTCAACTGAGTTTAAATCTCTGGATGACACCAATGATTTTTTTAAAGAAGTTCTTTGGCATTTTAAAGTGATATGTTGCTAATTTTAATCCAGCTCTGTGTCATCTGTGCGTGGGCAGTGTGTGCAGATAAACCATGTTTGGCTTCCCTCCATGGAGCTCGGAGCAGCCGAACGGATCTCAGCGGACATCTGTGACGCATTTTGCAGCATCCGCCAGATCTTGGCAGACCTCCGCTGCTCTGCTCAGCTGGGAGCTCTGTGTACTGCGGCCACAGAGGGAAGCCACACACTGTTTAGCTGCACACACTGCCATGACACAGAGCTGGATTTAAATCAGCAAGATTTCTATTAAATAAAGTGGTTCCTCATTTCTTTTGATTGGCTTTGGTTATCTAGTCTGCTGTTGCGTTTCTGTAAACAGTCTTTTCTTTCATTTCCTGCACCTTTTGTTTCACTAAACCGTATTTTTTCACAAATTGCCCTCTATTTTGATTTCTTTCTTTCATCTTGCACATATCTCTTGAAAGTCTTTGAACCTATGCACCTATGCAGACATCCGCTTTGAAAATAAGCGCAGACATTTTCCCCTCCACATGGTTAAAAGTTACCGTGCTATGTGTGAAATTGCGACATTGACTTTGCAAAATGATCTAAAGTCTATCCTTTGACAGGAGAATGTGCTGCTTGGATCTCACAATCAACAGATACAATTGGGGAGATCAGGTTCAATGTCATTTAAAAAAGGGGACAAAAAGAAGCTGAACTGAAATAAGATGTACAAGGCAATTAACTACAGACTAAATCGAGCATGTTCATTAAAAGCAGTTTTATAGAAAATACTTCACAAAGGCCTGAATATTCCATCGAGCTTGGTTAATGTCTGGGCTATCATTCATGTGATGATTGTACGGTATGTTGTGGTCATGATAATGGTATCTTAGCATACTGTATATATACATGTCTAGCTTTAAAGAGGGATTTAGAGTCATATTTCATTATTATGTGGTCAAAAATAATTGGGATCATATTTTCTACAGTGTGGAAATCAGAGTTTAGGTATCCCCGAGCCGGTGCAGGGGGTTTGTGATCCCTGGTGTTTATGTTCAGGACAGAAAGGTCAGATGACAACCTGTGAATGTGCCTTGTGTCTTTGTAAAGTTGGTAGTGGAAAAGTTGGGCTCACAGTCTTTTGTTTAAAGAGGTCAGGTGAACAGTACAGTACCTGAGCCAAAATGAAAGCTACAATGTCACAAGTGATCAAGACCTTTCCTGTCAAGGCCTCTGGCCCAGAATACCATAGAGCAGGCCTGTCACGGGTTTACACGGCGTAGGCAGGAGGTGCTTTCGAATGCATACCCAGGGACAAGCACAGGTCAACACTTTGCACTTCCAGCTCTTCACTTTTAGGAAGGATCCCAAGGACCTTGAAGGGCAAAAAGCAAACACCAGGGTTTGTTTCCATGGCCCTGGGCAGGAGAGGCATCAAGATGACATATAGAGTCTGACGGCAGCCTTTAGCTGTCTGTTGGCGTGGGACATCCTGCAGAACACAAGAGCCCACCTGGGGCTAAGGCAAAGAGTTTGACATGTTGCTGCCCCTGCTGCAATATTGATGCCCATTGCAATGTGTGAAAAGCCTGTCTGAACCGCCCGTCGTGGTGAATATAAGCAGGGGCCTTCAGTGAGATTGCTTGGGGGTCCTTCTATATCTTCACCAACTGAGAAGTGTCAGCTAGATCAGTGGTTCCCAATCTTTTTTCCTTGGCGCCCCCCCCCTACTTATGTCTAAGAAAAGCTGATCCCCCCCCTCCGCAACCGAAGTTGAGGTAACTCTCGAGATACAGCCCTACTATATAGTTTTTATACAGACTTTTGTATACATTATATATTCTAGTGTATTATCATAATTTGTTTAACATGTGCACTTTTTTTTTTACCTCAACCTCAAACCAGATAAAGACTTGCGCACCCCCTGTGATCTTTGCCGCCCCCCTGAGGGGTCCTCGGACCCCAGGTTGGGAACCACTGAGCTAGATCACCTGTACATGTAGGACTGATTTTGTTTTATTGTATTGTAACTACATTTAGGTGGCCCCCAGGGAGAGGAGATAGTGTTATTACTGTAGCTAATTATGATCTAAATATATAATAAAGCCAGATGGCATCAGCTTAAACGGGAAGTGATTTAATGAAATTTTGGAGTTTGGCCCTGTGTATGTGTATGGGAAGTCACAAAGGCTTATAATTCTGAAAAAAGCTCTACAGTGAAGTAAGCAATTCTTTTTTAATTGTCATGATGGCAAAGCAGATTTTAAGACATCTAGCAACCCTAGGAATTATAACTCTAGGAGTAAAGGAGGTAGTAATGCATATATAACGTTGTTATAGAGACACAAAACCTCTGCCTTTGACATGCTAGACCGCAGTTTCCCACTAATATTTACTAATTGTTTTTTGTTTTTTTTAACCATGACCTCAAATGTTTCCCAATCTTAACCATGTATTGCTTCTTTTAACCACAAATATTATGCCACAATGTCAACAATTTTAACCCAAACCCCACTGTTTCTCCAACACTCCACTAAGTAGTTATTTTAATGATCGTTCCATAATCCGGGATACGCGAATCCTGGCTCTGAAAGGGCAATTACAAATGACCTATCTCGTCATTTGTCTGAGAACAAAGGTTACTAAAATACTCTTCTGTTCCTGATACTCTACTAATTTAGATTAGCCTGACAAGCCAGACCCACATCAAGATGTTGGATCTGGGAACTCACCATTTGCAGGGGGGTGGGATAAACGGTTGTCTTTCAAAATTCTCACTGCACGCAATAGGATAGCTCTACAACCAAGCAGAGCAACGAAGAAGGTAGCGGAGCTAGTTGATAGATTAAACTGTATCCGTATCCGGTCAGCAAAACTCCAAACACATCTTCCTTTTTAAAGAATGACTTCAGTGCCGTTCTTTGTTCTTTTCTCAAAGACAATCTTAACTCCAAGTCTTCCAGAGTCGCGGCCAAAGCCGTTTCGAAATACCGCTGTTCGCCAGCAGCAGCAGCAGCAGCCATAGGCCCGCCCACCGACTCTATACACGATGTGATTGGCCCGGCCAGAGTTTGGCTTTTCCAGCTCGCAAGCCGACGAAGAGCTAGACCCCCTGGCTGCAAATTACATTTGCTGCCGCTAGGGTACGTCTAGATTTCTAGGCTAAATTCAGATATCTCGCCTTGTACTTCTGGGCCTTTCAAAAATATTGAGGATAAATGTGTCACAGTATGACAAAAAAAAAAATATATATATATATATATATATATTAATTAACATTTCAGCCAAGAAAGGAACACATCACTCAAGAATGACATTACTTATATATTTAGTAAAATGTGTATGTACATGTTTAGTTATTTACATGAAGATGAAACACATTTGAAAACTGTGAAACATGTCTTTATTCCTTCAGAGTAAAAGCCTTTCAGAGCTTTTACCTGAATAATGGTCATTAAAAATCAATTGATTTTGTAACTGGATGTATTATTATGGAAAATAAAGAACATACTGCATTCTGAGCCTTGGAGAAGTGATAGTGTCAAAGCATCTAAGCAGATAGCATCACCACAGACTCTTAAGGGGGCCAAGGGGCCCCACTGCCCTGTCTGACAAAGGGACTGGTTTCATCAAGCAATCATCTATTTGCTGTGAGTTACTGTGTGCAGTTTCCATAAGTAGTGACAACCTTTCGCATAAAACTGATGTCCTCAAAGCTCCCTCCATCATGTGAGGAAGACAGTGACTTCTAAAAGCGCTGACTCCTGAAGTCAGTTTAGGCACTTAACTGCCGAGGTCACACCTTCACGTCAGAACAACGATGTCTGACAGATGGTGCTAAAAGCAAAATGAGACTCTGAGACCAAGCTTTGACTCGGCTTTGTCTATGATCTCCCATGAGTACCTTGGGCCATCACCGCAGGGGGAATGCAAACATTCACAAGACAAGAATGGATTTGATATATAAGGAAAAGTACTTAACGTTAAATTTGAAAACCTGTCCCATCTATCAATTCAAGATAGGCATGTGCGCTTTAACGACATCATTCCTTTGCTCCTTTATGAAATGCACCTCCATTTTTTGATGTGTGTGAGATAAATCTGGAGGTGACTGATAGTTGGAGGCTTTTTTTCTCTTTATTTTTTTTTTTTTTTTTAGAAAATTGGGCAAGCAGTTAAGAACCAAATGCCTTTGATATAAACCCAGGATAGACAGCTCTGAGGTAAAGTAAGCTGTAAAGTGGGAACTCTCACAAGCAGTCACAGAGTGCTAGAGAAAGACTTTGAGTTCATTGTTAAACCCTGTGGTATAGGTTTCACAACAATAGATTAAGGGGAGAAAAACACTTTACAGGTCCAACACCTACAGAATCTGAGCACACAGGGGAGGACTCTTGTCATGCTTTAAAGTGCTAAAGAATTTGCAGATCTCCATTTTCTGGACTGATGTCTTAAAAAAAGAAATCTCGGCTGTTTACCGTTTTACAAGAATGGGATCATTTGTTGCTGCCTGCTCTTACTTACAGTACATTTGTAAAAAAAAATATTCAAAATAGCATCAGCTGTCCTGCAAATTGTGTTTCCACTTTGCCTTGTCTGTGTGTGCTCTTTCAACCCCCCCAGCACTCATCACTGTAAACATGGTTATTAAGGATAGAATGGTGTTATATTTTAATGATTCATGCCTCCTGCATATTGTGTGTTTGAAGGGTGAAGTCTTAATCTACAGAGCCACATTGTTGCAGAGTAAGCAGCCTGTTTGTTGGCAGCGACTTGGTGTCAGTCAGTGTGCGTTGTGCTGACTTTGTTCTCCTGGTGGGCATCAGTGGAAGCAGGAGAGCAAGAAGATAGAGACCTCAGAATCTTGTACGAGCAGCCAGCCATAGAAAATGGGAAAAGCAGTCTGCAGGACCTTGAGGGAAAGCCCTGATAAGAATTTTGTCTTATCATAAATTCCACAACTGAATTATTCATATGAGGCAATTATATCCTATCTCTTATTTGAGAATGTGGGCGTGAAAACAGTTCTTTGAAGTTTGGAAATGTTGGCCGTTGGCTCAGGGAACAAGTTAACAAAAACATTTTTGCATTGCCGTGGATGCTGGTGTAGCCTGCTTTGATTACAAATGAAAGCTCACTCTCATTGTGTCATCTCAATTCAGGATAGACGTTTTTTTCTGAAAGAAGAAGACAATAAACCGTGACAGCCATTTAGAGAGAGAGACAGGATTTAAAGTATTGGTTTTACATTAAATAATCTACTATGCAAGCATTGTTGGACTTGTTGATTTAAAAGGTGCTCTCATGTAAACAATCCTAACTGAACTATCAGTGAGACCTATCGTATCGTAGTTGTTTGTTATGTTTAAATAATGATGCTCAGTGAAAATAGTTTTTAAAGTTGTAGTCCTAAATGTGGGGTTATACTACAAGACTGGTGCCAGCAAACACTTCCTGAGCAGCTAGTTTGTTAGAAATACAACAGAAGAGCTGTTCATAGGCTGCTCCTTCTTGTTCCAATGCTCCCTGCAATATTGAAAACTGATCAGCCGTCAAAAATACTGTAACAATTACTATTGTCTTGATTTGTAGATATATTTTTGATGTACAATCCAAAATGTATCATGTACGATCAATTAGTGCTAACCACGACGGATACATCGCCTTTCCTTTGGCTGCTTGGCAATAACCCCCCCCCAGTGTTGTGGCAGTTGAACGCCTTTAATGTGAAACAGCAGCAGTAGGATTTCCCATTTGCATTAGCAGAGAGCCCTGATATGGTGTAAAGCAGCCTGGTCTCACAGAATTCCGTGAAATGATCACTAACTGTTAACACCGCATTACGTGGTGGTGGCACGGAATGAGTGAAAATTCCGTGTGGCCACCACGGAAAACATTGCCAAAGTAAAGTCAATGAGAAGATGACGTAGCATTAAGAGCAACTACGGTAGCGAGTAGTATGAAAGCCCGAAAATCCGCGTAGGGAGGTTGGTTGGGGTGGTGGATGGGTCAAACAACACGGGACTTTCACCCAGGAGACCGGGCTTCGTGTCCCGCGTGTCACGATTCCTAAACCCAACCGTCCCGTTCTTCTTTTCCTAAACCCAACCCGTTGTTGTCCTGCGTGTCATGGAAACGTAAGCCTACCCACAACTTTTTCCTTAACTTAAGGGGCCGTGTTCATTTCACGGAATTCTGTGAGATCAGGTTGCACGTAAAGAGAATAACCAGTTAACAGTGAGACGGTTATCAATGGGATAATATTACACTGGATTACTTTTCTGTAAATCTTGTGTGCGTGTGAAGGCAAGGCAAGGTTATTTATACAGTAGCATTCTGACACAAGGAAATTCAAAGTGCTTCACAGGGGCATAGAAATACATTAAACATAAGATGATAAGAAAACATAAAATTGTACCTGCATTTAAAAATTGCATTTAAAAGAAAACAAAAACAAAAAACATTAACAAGCAAAAAATAGTTAAAGATTAGAAAGAAATTGCATTTTAAAGACAACAAAAAAGGCAATCAAATACATTGCTACGGGTTAAAAAGAATATGCATCTAATGTATTGGAAAGCCACAGTAAACAGTAATGTTTTAAGCCCTGATTTAAATGAGCTGACAGCAGACCTCAGGTATTCAGGAAGCTTGGAATACAGGTGGGGAGCATAGAAACTAAAAGCTGGGAACACTGAGTAAAGCACTCCCAGATGAGCTGAGGGGTCTGGGTGCTTTGTACTGTACAAGTAAATCAGAGAACATTTAGTGCTTTTTAGACAAGTAATAGGATTTTATTCAAATCTATTCTTTGACACACAGGAAGCCAGTGCAGTGATTCAAGGACCGGTGTAGTATGCTCCACCTTCTTGGTGTAAGTGAGGACTCTGGCAGCAGCACTCTGGACGAGCTGCAGCTGTATGATTGATTTTTTACAAAGACCTGTGAAGACACCATTATAATAGTCTAGTCTGCTAAAAAAAACAACAACACATGAACATTTTTTTTCTGTATCTTGTTTAACTGTATCATTTAAGGTGGTAGTAGGCTGATTTTGTAATTGTCTTTATGTGGGTTTTGAAATTTAGGTCCATAACTACACCACACAACATTTCTGGCTTGATATGTAGATTTTTAGTGCATGGATTCTAGGTGAGCAATGACTTTTACTCTTCTAAATACATTGAGTGGCTATTGCTTAAAAAGCTGCTGATGATAAATAGTATAATTTTGGATATCATGAAAATCTCTCCTTAATTTACTACCCACTAAAGATAAAGAAGCAGCATTGTTGTGAATTGGGTTTAAGCTTGTTGTTGTTCAGTATTGTAATTGTATGTGTTAGAAAGGATTATGTAGTCAGTGCCGCTGCAGTGTGTGGGTACTTGATATCTGCCCTGTGAGGTTTTATCGTTCAGGACAAGCATCCAGTTGCATTCAGCTATTATTATAAAAGGTACAGTAAGATCCCTGATATCATAAAACTATTGGACAGCACAAACACACCTGGCAGAGCTGCTTCATAGCTTTTGATAGGTGAAACACTTTTTACTCACCTCAAAGGTCTCCCTTATGGGCTTGTAGGCATTCAAGATCAAAGAGGGTTTCATAAAAAGAATTCCAGGTTAATTTCAACATAAACCACAGTTGAGATGAGAATCATTTTATTGCTCAATAAAAAATTGCTTCTCCTTACTGAAGTGCAGCGAATTAAACTGACCAAGGTCCATGTGAGTCTATAACCTAATCTGTGATGTGAAAAATAAACTTTCCCTCACCAAAACCTCGTCACCTTGATGTCAATCAGGGGCGAATCCAGGATTTTTTTTAAGTGGGGTGGCACAGGGGGGGGACCAATAATTAGTCAGGGGGGGGCCCGGCGGGGAAAAATCTGCTTAGAAATATAGGAAATATTGTATAGGATAGAACAACATAATGTAATTCTGCTAAATAAAACATCACATTCATTATTAGTTTTTCTTGTTTTCATTTTAAATTATTTGTATATCTGAATACAATACACATTTTATATAGGCTCAGTCTGCCACATAAAAAATATATATATATTCCAGTGCTGGTTCCATGGTATCACAATTTTAGAGAGTTGTCATGGAAACATTAATTTTGTCATGTGACAAGGGCTGGGACGATTGGCAGAACAGGCAGCCAAGTGACAGGACTCTGATCCAATGGAAATCACAATTGTCAGATTGACAGCACTCTAGCCCAATAGATTGGGAGGGGCACCATGGGGGGGGGGAAATCATATTTCAGGGGGGACCAGTGCCACCCCATGCCCTCCTTCTAGCCCCACCCCTGATGTCAATCTATGCTTTCTATCTAGAAAATAAAAATGGAAGTGTTGGTGTTAGTACTGGCTTTCTTTGAAATAAACTGAGTTTGGAAATGTAGGCTATGTCTTAATTGGCGAGGTTATTGCGCAGAGATTTCCACATATACACAGGAAATACCTCATGAGTCTGGTAACAGGATGAGTGCATTCCCTTTTCTCTAACTATGTTCCCTTTTCTCTCACAAGCAGAACAGGTGTTATGACATGTAATACTCATAGCACCCACAGTGTGAGCCTTTATAGTCTGAGCCATCATCCGTCCTCATGACATTGCACTCCTTAATATGCAGCTCTGGAGCATTGAATTCTTGAGGGTGACAGAACAAATGAAAACACAAAGCACCTGCCTCACTGGGACACGCAAAGGTTCACAGTACAAATGCAAGATAAGATCACATCTAGACAGCTTGATGCAAAATACTCATCAATGGGGGCAGATTCAGTCTGCTGCTGAAGCTGTGGAAACAAAGCAGATTTTGTTTGTCTCCGAGCAGGAATCTACATCTACAGTCTGAAGCTAGAAGCTCAGACTCTGACTGCAGGGGGTGGTCACAACAGTTTCATACGCCATTATGGACTGGAGTGAGAAAAAGCTGGAAAATTCCCTGTATCTTAGATCGATTGATGTCTTGTGTAGGGGAAACTATGCAATTGCTGAAAAAAGTGCCCCAAACAACCTTCTCAAATCACATCTAATAACAGTCCATTGTATCGATCCTGCTGTATATGGAGTTTTTGACACCACTTTTGAAATGTGTGCGTAACTGAGTTCTTGTGGACAACAAACACCCACCAGAGAAATATGAGCTGGATAGCACATGGTAAATTACACACCCTGTTATATAGCCCAGGCCCTATAATAAGAGGAAAAGATGAGCACAAGACCGAGGTTTGAGCTCAGCAAAAAGGGAAAAGGATGAGATTGCTTTGGTAAGCCTGTTAACATGTCTGTGGGTGTGTTAGGGACACACACACATAGCCATAGTAAAAGGCTGTGTGTTCAGCAAGCTAATGTATTGCATGGTCTGTTTGTCTATTACCATGATGTATTGCTCGGCTGAATCATTTTACATTTTTAGCAACCCCACTGCCACCCAGTTTGTCTTTTTGTAACACATGGAGTCTGGGTAATATCAGAAGTTGTATCACTGAAAATACTGTCAAGATTATAACTTGATCATACTTGCCCAGGCATGTTTGTCTGACCTACGCTGTGAGATCTTCATGCTTGTTTGTTTGTGCAGAATGTCATTAAGAGAGTGATGATGACAGTTTTTAGTTTGTAAATACAGGTTCCCATAGGACACATGCAGCTGTCTGCTCATGAATTTATGTAAAGGCACATAAAAATTTTTTGCCACCAATTAGTCTTTCTAGTTTCAGGAAACACTGCAGATAGGGGCCAGATTAACCCTTTAGGGGGCCCCAAAGCAAAAATCTACTCTGGTATCCATACTAAACCCCTTTCCCTTCACTTTCTGTGCATTGTGTATGCAATAGTTATTTATAAGTAATTAGTTCGTGGTAATTTCATTAAAGGTGGAAGTCCTGCAATTTAGTATTGTACTTCCATAAAGTGTAGACTGGTATAAAACTGTGCAGCAGAGGCCGGAGACAACCTGACTTTTCACCTGTACTAGGGGTCAAACTTAAAGGTCCAATGTGTGGGAATTTTTCCCATCTTGCGTATATCACAATCAACTCTCTCGCGCCGCGCAGTTCAAAGTACGTATTACAGCTACGGTAGCCTTCACGCTTTTTTCTGATGACGCCAGTCTCTTGCTCTTTTCAATATCCTTTTTCTTTTTCTAGGTGAAGAAGAAGACTCCTGTCCCTGAAATTTGAATACGTGCTGGTCCTCCATGTTTCCTTCTTCAAACTTACCGGGGCCGGGAAGCTACGATACTCATTAGCAGCATTAGCAGCACCTGTGAGTTTATCACTTGACAGCGGAAACACGAAAGGCGGAGCAGTATATCCTGTTGTCCCTTACCGGCTAACGTATTTCAAGATGGGGCATGAATATGGAGCGTCTACCCCAGTTCATTCATGCGAATGCAAATGTAAAATTTCAAGCCAAAAGGAATACTTGGAATTGATGGTGGTGGTAAATATTCATGAAAAAGGACAAGTTTGTGAACGGGCAACACAGATTTTGATAATGAACAACTAAACACGTTACACACTGGACCTTTAAAAAAACGCTGGGTCCTACATTGATGACATGACCAGGGTAATTTTCTCAGACTTTATAAAGCTCCCTCTAGAACGGAGGAGCACAGAAGATATTATACAACTGTTTTCCCAGGTTTAATAATACTCTTAACGAATAAACCAGTCTTACCCCTAGTCTAGACCACAAACTTGATGTTAGCATCACGCTTGTTCACGTGATCCTGAAGCCACTGTCTATACCGGTTCCGTCTGGTCCGAGCATTTCAAAGCGTCGAGCAGCAAAGGAGCAGCCAAACTTTCTGTGCAGTGTGCAGTTTAGAATACAAATGAAATGAAGAGTGACTGCACGGTCAGTGTCTCTGTTCATCTTTTCTCTCCATGCCTTTTATAAATGCATATTCAAAACGCTTGTTCTGTATATTACGCTAATTATTAAAAACTGACAATCAATAAATGAAAATCAAAAGCTTTTGAATATGTCTATCAATAAAAGATTACAATTATGATGGAATCTTTACAACCCTCAAAATGAGAGTCTAACGTAACTTTTGCATTAGGCTCTAATCAAGTTTAAGAGGGGAGGAGGAAGAAAAAGACTTTAAAGAAAACAATTTTGTATAGGCTAGCACTTTTAATGATTTACACATTAGGATAATGATTACACAATACAGAATCGATAAATAAACCGCAATAAAGGATAAAGCATGCCATCAGAAACAATAAAATCAAAGAACAAGGTCAGATAATAAAAAAATAAAGATAATATATAATAAAATGATAAAATAATGATAAAACCCTAAAATGTGTAGTATATTATAGTAATAAAGGAAAGAAGTAGTGTTTATTGGCCATCAACATAGCATTACACACTTATGCCTGGTTGGTAATCCAGCCTTGACAATAGAGTCTGTTTTGTAATCATCACATTTTAATCATGATACCTTGGATTTACCTGTGCACACTATTAACATGTATATAAAACATAAATATCAGGCAAAAAAAAATAGACATTTATAAATGGTCTTTTGTAGATTCTTACTGCAAAGTATTTCTCACTGTTACAACAAACTAGAAGCATATTTGAGTTCGCATTCACCAAAACCTCAGCCCTTTAAGAAACTACTCTAATGACAAAAGTTTCAGATCAAATACTGTAAATGCAAACGGAGACTCAGTGTTTGAAGATTGGCTTCAACTTCACATAGTTCAAGGAGTTGAAGCAGTCAGCAGCTGTTCTTCAGGTGTTAAGGTTGAGGCTTTTTCTTCAATAATAGGATGGCTCTGCTGGATGGAGTGCTGGGCAGTGACATGGGGGAGATGAGTGTGTGCAGTATGAGGATCAATAGGTGATGGTGCATTTGTCAGATCTTATGGACAGGGCATGCTGTGTATTAGATCTCAATCACTCACCTCCACAGGTACGGTGGCCGACAGGGGCAAACGCCCTGCAACTTAAGAAAACACATGTAAATAACAAAACACAAGCAAATTAAGAAAACATCTTCATTAATTTGACAACACAAGTGCAGCATTCAGCAAACGCTCAGCAAATGCACACAACACAACCAAATACATAAACGCACTGCAAATAAAAAACGATGCAAAAAGAAAAGCACACAAACCGCAAAAACAAATGCAACAAAAAAACGCATCCAGATTACACAATGGAAGTTCTCCAGGCTTCTAGAGGGAGCAGCTAAATGGAACAGCTTGATTTTCGACCCCACGGGGAGAGAGAGAGAGAGAGAGAGAGAGAGAGAGAGAGAGAGAGAGAGAGCCGGCGGGACACATTCAATCTCAGAACAGTGTGCACCGTTGTGAAACGGTGTGCTACTGCTTTGAGATCATAGACTGTAAATATTAAATCTATGTTTGAGATATGTTTTCTCTCGTTTGGTGAGTGTGTCTCGGCTCAGGTCACAGATGATACTCAATCAGCAGAGACGTCTGTAAACATTTAAAACTGCATCAGCGTTTAACGTTGACGTTTGTTTAAGCCATATTACATGAGAGGGTTTAATTTAGAGGTCCAAAAGGCGCATCACTGAAGTGTAGGCCTCCTGAAGTGTAATATTGTGATTATACAACAACGGTTACGAACAAAATAAGTGATCAATCTGTATTCATATTGTGGAGCAATTCGCTCTTGAAATACAAAAAACAGACAGGATTTATAGTCCCTCACTGTTTAGTAAACCAGCCCATTTACCGTGGGATTTATCAAACTGAATAAATCCCGCCCGCACATATAAACACAAAAATGCTTTGCTAACTCCATCGTGTTGTAAGTAAGACAGCTTAGCATGATTGCCGTACTGTTTAGTTAAAAAACATCCAAAACACCAAAGTACGAAGACATAGGGACCAGACGCAAGCTTTTATTTTGAAAAGTAGAAGCTCGGGGACGGCACCAGCCGGGAGGGTATGAGACGGGAGCATAGACTGTATATACATATATATATATACATATATATATATATATATATATATATATATATATATATACATATATATAGCTGCAGCCATACCCCGACTCTAATAAAAAGGCAGAGTGCTCTCTCCCCGTGGGGTCGAAAATCAAGCTGTTCCACTAGCTGCTCCCTCTAGAGGTCTAGAGAACTTCCGTTGTGTAATCTGGATGCAGCGTTTTTTTGTTGCATTTGTTTTCGGGGTTTGTGTGCTTTTTTTTTTACAACGTTTATTATTTGCAGCGCGTTTATGTATTTGGTTGTGTTGTGTGCATTTGCAGCGCATTTGCTAAATGCTGCGCATGTGTTGTCAAATTAATGAAGACGTTTTCTTCAGTTGCTTGTGTTTTGTCTATTTGCGTGTGTTTTCTTAAGTTACAGGGCGTTTGCCCCTGTCGGCCACCGTACACAGGGGTCTCCAATACAAAACTAGTCCTTTTGTTAGATAAACTCAAGGTTTCCCAATACATCTCTGGGTAAAATGTTTCAATTGTATAAGTGACTACTTTTCAACAGCAGATATGCAGTGTTAAAGTTTGACGTATGGCTCCTACAAGCATCAAAATGTTCTGTCTGTAAACTATACTTAAAATCCTATAATCTGGTGTTTTTCATTAGCAGGGCTCTTGCCAGATTGTGTTGGAACAGAACTGTTTCAGAACAGAACAGCACCTCTGACATCTTTATCTGCATCCATTGTATTGACTGAAGTGACACAGCTAACAGCTCCAAATGCAAATCAAGCATGCAGTGACAAACCACTAGCTTTTATGGCTTTTTTCCCCCAATCAACTCATTGGCTTCCTGCGATTTTGAAGGGGTGGCTCAAGGGATGGCCATGTCGGTCAGTCGTTTGTTTCACCATTTTGGCCCAGAGTGAAATAGCTCGGCTTGGCATGACATTTTGTACAGACATCCTAGGATGAGTTGTCATAACTTCCTAATAACTGTGACTTTTCAACTAGCGTCATCATCAGGTAAAAATTTTCAGTTTGTCCAATACTTTGGTTTATGGCTAAATGCGTGCAAAACTAATGACATTACCATCAGCCTCCGCTGTACTTTATGTTTAGTGCTAATTATCAAAAATTAGCATGCTACCATGCTAATATTAGATGGTGAACATGGTAAATGTCATCATGGCTGAATCTCACTTCCCTTATTTGACAGCTCCTCGCTCCTCGGTTGAACCGAAATTTGTTCTGGCCCTCCTTTGTGAAGGCCGTCTTAAAGCTCTTATTCCTCTCCCAATTGGGGGCGAGCATGGAGGAGTGGAGGAGGGATCTCCGAGGAGCTATGAGTGAGGATACCTGGAAAAGGAAAACTATAAATGCAGCTCCCTCCATACAGCTGACAAATAAATGTGACGCTTTAGAGAAAAGATTTCCTCTCCCCTCCCATGATTTCCTCCGTCTCTCCCATGCTTCCTCGGTGGGACAGACTAAAGGCCGATTTATGCTTCTGCGTTAATTCGACGCCGTGGGTACGTACTTAGGTATGTGGAGATACCGACCCTACGCTGGACTCTACGCCATAGCTTGACGTGCTCCTCTTGAAAAGAGCCGTGGCTTGGTAGCGTTGCATTTCCTCCTACGCATATCTGGGTTCTCCTTCTCCAAAAACAACATGAAAACAAGGAGAGGCTTAACTTTTCCTGCTACAGATTTCCAACCATGGTCAGAAAGCACAGGGGAGACACTTTGTTTCTTCCTCTACGCCTCTAGAGTCGGTACTCGCCGAAGCTAATCAACGTCACTCTCTCACTTGCTCTACCACACACTCCCCACGCACACACATGCCGGCCCTGCTATTCTCTTAAAGAGATCGATGCACACACCAATGCAGAAAGTATAAACTTCAGGCCACTTAGGTTGCGGTGAAAGCTCTGTGCGGAGCCTCCGCACAACCATAAATCAGCCTTACAACGTAAGGAAAGGAAGACAAGTGGAGGAGTCGGGATGCAATTTAAGGGAAGTGAGATCCAGCCTATGTTAATAAGCAATGTGAGCATGTTAGCATGCTGATGTTAGTATCTATCTCAAAGCACAGCTGTGCCTAAGTAAAGCCTAACAGAGCTGCTGGCATGCCGATATGCTTTAATTACAGTACACATGTTAGTTCCATTCTTAGGGACATCCAGGACTTAATGTCCCCCACAAATAGGACTAATGTCCCCCACAAATAGAACTGACTTTTTCAGAAAGCTGCATGCTTTTGGAATGCTCTTTGGATGATTACATAACTAGAAATATCAGGCTCTCCACTTCTTTGACATGATCCCACTTACATTTGTGCATGGTAATGTGACAGCTCACATGGGCCCACAGAATACAATTTAATCCCAGTTTATCCCCCTGGTGTTTTCTTGGTGGCTAGAGTAAGGACAGGCAAAGAAGGTCGACACCAACTGAAAGTTAGTGTAGCAACTAAAATGTGAAGAAGTTCATTTTTAATAAATAAGTGAATATGTGAAAATGGTTGTTAATAGACTGAAAATTCAGACATTTGGCAATATAATGCTAACCTCCTTTTCATTTTCTTGGTAGAAACTAGCTAAATGAACCAGATCCTGCCTCTCGGTTAATTGTCTTTGCAGATTCTTAATTATATTTTGACATCTGACTCGGCAGCCTTTAGCTGTATTGTTTGATGTGCATCTGTCAAGCCATTTAGAATCGCCTTCTAAGTCGCTAAAGCCAAACAACAAATTAACCATTTAGAATCCTCAAACTATAGCCAAATAAATTCCCCATCTTCCCATCAGCTTTAGCACTGCAGTATGAAAGTTAATAACCAGAAAGTCATTGCTGGAATTCAATGATATGTTTATGGTGATAAGGAGCTATGAAGATTGGTGTGAGAGGGTAAATGAGGTGACGGGGACTAAGCTGCTTTGTGACTATGCATCGGGCTGAGGAGAAGGATCTGAGTCATTGAGGTGACAGTGTGTGGACAAGGTAATGAAAACTTCAATAATATCTAAGAGAGGGAGGGAAGGACAATAAATCTGTAATCTGTGCCCCAAGATGTGATAACCCATTACCCACATAAAGATAACATCTGGTCCCCACACTCCTTCCTGGCATTAGATAACTGACCATTTTGCATTTCACTTTCTTATGCTTTTCTAATCCCTTGGCCCAGACAGTGAGAGCCATCCTAGTAATTACCCGCACAGCCACATATAAACAAACTCTTAATCTTCTCCAAACTTCAGAAAATTAACGTGGCTAATTTTTTGTAACGCACACGCACAGCTGTTTCCCATACAGGCTTGAAATGGCCTGAATTTACCGGTGAGCCAAGACCATCCAAATTGGCTTTCAGTATTCACGTTTGTATTTTTCCATGTAATGCAAGCCATTAGATATAATGACCTAATGTCACATGCAATTACTGCAACCATCTTGCCATTTCTTGTTTTAAAATTAAACAGTGTGGCCGGGTGAGGTCAGTTGGTAGAGCAGGCACACAAATATAGAGGTTTACTCCTCGACGCAGCGGCCGCAGGTTTGACTCCGACCTGCAGCCCTTTGCTCCATGTCATTCCCCTTCTCTCTCCCCTTTCATGTCTTCATCTGTCCTGTGGAAATAAAGGCCTAAAATGCTCCAAAAAAAGAATCTTTAAAAAAGAATCAAACAATGACAGTTCTAAGAAATAAGAAAATAAATTGAAACTTTCAGTATTTTGTCAAACGTACTCCTCAAATATTGTCTTTCTTTCACAGATCACAACTCTTCATATGCTTCTGGGTTTTCTTTATATATTTCCTGCAGCAAAAACTCCAGCTGAAAAACAACATTTTGAGCAGCATTCTAGGTAAACAGAAAAATACTGGCAAAAGTACAACAGAAAAAGAAAAACATTCTTGAAGGTGAACATTGAAAAAGTTTTGTTCCATATTGCGAGCTTTTGTTTGTCAGACTTAACCACGTCTGCAGAAAATAAATCAAGAAAATGATTGTTACCCTTGATGGGAACAGAATCCAACCTCCAGCTGGAGAGCCAAAAACCTTTGTTGTACCATGTGATGGATTGTGTGGGTGTCTCAACGTGTAATGCACAACCTTGCAACATTGTACTGATGAGTTACTTCAGTTCAGCTATGTAGAATTAACAGATTATGATTGTATTCTTTGGATCCATGCTCGACACGGCCTGCAGCTTCAGGTATTCTGTTCACATATCTGGGTCAAACATCCCACTGAGAAGCTATCTAAGTGTTGTGTTCTAACAGAAATCTGCTTTGATTAGTCTGCTCGGTTCCTTACTTTTCAGTTTTCTGTTATAGTCAATGTGTCACATCGGGTGAGTTACCGCATATGATTTTGGGCCAATTTACACAAAACACACTAAAAACCTATGCTATTCACAGTAACCATACCATACCATAATACAAATAAAATATACCTATAAACCCAATATGTAAATGGTGGTACATGGTGGTATGTTTCTGAAGAGCCAGATTGATTTGTGGACCCGCCCACAAGTCCCACTTCCTAGGATGCATTGTCTGTGTATTTTGTTTTATTTAAAGGGGAATTTCTCTACTTTACAACCTAAAAGTGCTTGTTTTTGCCACTGACAGGCTCAGATCATTATGAGTGTCTGACTACATTATGGAGAGATGGAGAAGGTGCCGTTATCCTGCCATGCTTTCCTGTGTAACTTACTGTTGCCAGGTCAACACAGTAACTTTAGCTAATGACATTAGCTTACCTCCGCTTTGTCTGCACCTCTCCACTCTTGGAACAGCATTTTTCTTGTAGCTGTAGCACAACTAGACTCAACTTCAGCTTTGTCCATATACAAAGGTAAAGTCTATGTAAGCTGCGCAAAGCTTTGCGCTGCGATGCGCCGGGTGCAAGATAGGGCCCAGAGGCATACAAGACAGGAAACAATGGCTAGTTTCATCAAAATGTAGTAACTATTGCAACTTAGTTGTATATAAACGTAATTCCAAGCAGACAGGAGACTCAGAGTGAGACTCTGGAAATCTCTGCGTCAAGAAATAGTTCCAGCACATAACCCTCAGTTCTTACACTTCCAGTTTGATACGAATGAAATAAATGAGATATACGTGTTATTTAGTGAGTGGAGGTGCTGGTAGGCAATTTTGTTGTTGTTGCTTTGGACAGAGCCAGTCTAGCTGTTTCCCTTTGTTTGTTTGTTCCTGCAAAGCTAAGCTAACCAGCTGATGGCTGTAGCCCCATATTTAAAGGTGCAATAGGTAAGACTTAAAAAACTAACTTTCTGTCATATTTGCTGAAACTGACCCTATATTCGAGTAGAACTACATGAAGCAGGTAATTTAAAAATCCAGCTCCTCTGGCACCACCTACAGCCTGTAGTGTGATTTGCAGAAATCCACAGCTCCCTGTTCAGATGCACCAATCAGGGCCAGGGGGGTGTCTAACTGCGTGTCAATCACTGTTCATGCACACGCATTCATTCTCCTTTGTGGGGGGAGGGGCTTAGGAGACCGTTTTGGGCAGAAAGGGGGAAGGAAGTGAGAAGTTGTTGATGTTCAAATTTTTTGGCTAAGTCCTGGATCTTCGCAATCCTACCTACGGCACCTTTAACAGACAGACGTGCGAGTGGTATCGAGCTTCGTATCTAACGCTCTGCTTCAAAGCAAATAAACGCATTATCATTTCAAAGTATATTGTGATTGAGTAAGCATATTTAAATTGTTAGTAATCAGCCCTTGTGAAATATTTCTTTTGAGTATTTCCCCTACATCACTGAAGCAATATTGCTCAAATTGTCATAAACATTACTGCATTTATGTAGGACATGCTGCATATATGTAGGACATGCTGAATCACGTGTGATAACACAACACGCCATTACATTAAGGATTTAAAGTATGTGGATTTTAATGAGCCAAGAGACATAAACTTCAATAAATGCCCTAAGTAGTTTTGTAAAAGAGGGTTTGGAAGCATTTGAATGGTCCTTTTACATACTTTGACAGCTACAATACATTTTTGCAGTGTATTTCAAACTTTATATTGCACAAGCCCCCAAACATACTGTACATCTTGGTTAAATATGTGCAGGTATACAGGTCACACTCCAAAGCCCAGCCTCACTTTGACAGTGTTTGACAGGGGTCAGGGAAAAAGCTCCTGACATTTAAAAGCTGACTGACAAGATAAAGTCAGTGCAGTTTTTCTGTCCTTACTCTGAGGGCAACATTTGCAAAGTGATCCTTTCCTGGTTTCATGTTCTGCTCTGTTAGTTACATTCAGATATGTCAGTTTCCCATGCTGCCGTGAAGTGTCTATAAGCAGAGCAGTGTGAGCATCTGTGACAATTTATGGACAAAGGTGAGCTCAAAACGAGACCTGTTTACATTCAGGATGGGCTGCATGCGTCCTGTCACAGCTCAGTGACTGCTGAAGGGCAACTATCTAGGACTAGGATGAGCAATATGATGACCACTTTATCTGGCAACAAGTTCCAGCATCTTCTGTTGGCTCTCAGGAAGCAGTGGTACATTCACATCATAACTGTCAACTTGGATAAATGTATCATATCTACAGTACAGTGTGGGTGGTTTTAGAAAAAAAAAAAAAAAAAAAAACATTCTGTCAGACCTCATCAGCGCTATGCTGTTTTCTTGAAGTGTCCATCCATCCTTTTACCACAGCTCAACAAGTATGGACAGATGAGCTGGAGTGCCTGAAGAAAGTACACACATCAAAGCAAACTTGTTTAGAATTTAATGGTCCAGACATGCAGGTTTTCTGTTTGGGTTTCTTGCAGCGTAATATTGAGTTATTGATACCGTGTTGTAGTAGTTCAAAGTGTAGTATGTAACATTTCCGCATTAAAATGTCTAAAAACGACTAGACCAATGTTATATATTTTGTTAAAATGTATACTTACATTATCCAAAATTATCCAAAAATCAGAAATTTAATTCAAGGTAACGGTTCGTGTCATTTGGTCGCCCGTCAATGGCGTCATATAACTTTTACTCTCTAGAGTTGCTGAGTTGAGAGAACTTCCGGGAATATACAGACTACAATGTGCTATGACAAGTGGGCTCATACCAGCCATAGATATGCATACATCTATGATGAGCTAACGCGCTTATTAGTTATTTTTAGTCTGTTTTGACAATGGATAACAGCGCTGGGCTACCCCACGATTTAATTTGCCATCATTAGCTACCGTAGCTGTATGAGTAGTCAACTTATCTAATAGTAATTAATCAAGTTAACGTTACATTAGCTAATGTTACTCACGGCTATTTCATTAGAATTAGTGCTGTCAGTTAAACGCTTTATTATCAATTTTTTTATCGCGAGATTAACGTTCTTTTTGGCCTAGCAAACTTTGTAGTTTTTTTCACATGCTGTTGAAACTAGTGACGTTAGAAAAACTACAACATCACACTGGATCCAGCTAGACCGGAAACAATACAACAGACACACTTGTTTGGGCTTGCGAGCCGGCCAAAGACTAGTACATGCCTGCAAACTAGGCGCTTTTCGGCGAAAATCGCCATTTTGAATGGGAAAATGTCATCCACGTGAATCTAGTTTTTATTTGGGGAGGGGGCGAGAGACCCGGTGCTAATACGGCACTGGTGCCTTAACAACCATTATCTACCGGACCGAATAGCAACGCGGATTTCAGTGCCTTATTTAGGTGCCACTTAAATGCCCGTGCTTCTCTCTGATGCTCTGAAAATCGACTGGGAACTGAAACGTGGCCGCACATTTTATATTTTTGAACATACAGAACAGACAAATACAATTGAACAAGGTGCTCGTTTTTTAAATATATATATATATATATATATATATATATATATATAGAGAGAGAGAGAGAGAGAGAGAGAGAGAGAGAGCGAGATATAATGAATGAACATAACATAAATAAAACTTATTTCTGCCTGAGTCAAGTCAGATAGATTTTCATCGCAAAGGTGTTTGTTTAGCAATGAAGACAACAACTCCCATGATCCCACGGTACTTCACAATGTCATCAATGTCCTTCTTGTGTTATTGTTTTTAATTGAGAGACCCCTTGTGGCAGAAATTACTGTGCGTTCAAAGCAGCATCAATCTTGGAGTGATGAGGATGTGATCCCTCACCGGCTTCCCACCTACAAACTTTTTGAAACATCACTACCGGGGATTGAACCCAACTCTCTGCAGTGTTGGATTGTGTCACCCCTGTAGTATCGTCTGACAAAAGGCCTTTTCGCACACATAAAAATGAGAAGCTAAGTAAACCATCTAGCAGTCAACTGCATATTTCTCCAGTAGCCAGGAAATGTCAAATGATTTCTGGCCAGAAGGAAATGTGAAGTTGTGGTGCTGCCTATAAAAAAATATCCTTTTCACAGGTTTAGCTATTGCCTACCATTACAGTCCTTTTTGAAATAAGCTGAGAAGTTATACTTTTTTACCTTTCTGTGCTTCTTTTGTTTTGGAAAAAATTATTTTGAAAATCATTTGTAACTCTTATTTTAAGTGGTTGCAGTTGCAATGCTGGAAGTGAAAACTAAATCTTTTCTGTAAATCTTTCTGAGTAAGTGTCCCAGTATAATGATGAAAATCTGTCTGTCATCACTGATATTTTTTTCAACTGGACAGCTTTGGATTAGCTTTGACAGCTAATGTTTTGTACTATAACTTATGCATTGGATGGGCGTGATAAACACACACAGAGACTGCACTCTGCACCAACATGGCTGAATTATCTGCATGTCTAACAGAGGGAGCTGCAGATACTGTTGCAGGCGTAGCCTCCAATGGCATCGCAGTTTGGAGATGACATTTCAGGACAAAGACGTGTTTCTCATTAGGTGACTTCAGGGAATGCTGTGATAGGACCGATACCTTTTTCAATTTCATGGCAAAAACTAGTTGAAGTTTGGGTAGTCTGATTGCAGTGGAGTTCAAAGGATTTGGGAAGAGCAATCGAACATAACCCGGGGCTGCCATTTTGGATATATGGGTTAATAGTGGAGAAAACATGTACTTGCGATTCAACTGCAAAGCAAAAAAAAAAATCAGCTAAGCTTAAGAGGGCTCATTAGTTAGAGCTTTCTCTGTGAGAAACATGTCGCCAAGCAGGGAGTTTCCCCCCTGCGTCTCTTTTTACTCTGGGAAATCTAAATGCAAAATGACTCCTTTCAACAAAGGTTCCCATCTGAACGAATTAAGGAGAGGGGAGGAAAGAGCGCAAGCTGGCAGGTGCATTTCCTGCTTCTACTTCTAATGGGGATTTTAATGGCAGCAGAACATTTCCCCTAATGTTGGCTCTTGTCCAGAGTTGCCTTTTGTAAAGCTACCTGGCTATGCAGTGAGACCTGGTCACAGGAGATGCTGTAGGTCTTTAGGTCTCCTGCACGGCTTTTGTCTTGCCTGTATGCTTGTCTCTGTTGTCTGTGGCTGACATTCATGCAAATGGATTTCATAGCTCAAGTCTCTCTTGTCTGTCGAGGCAGCATTGTCCAGAGTAGAAACACAATGAGTGTCAGGGGAACCTTCTCGTACATTCTTCAGAGATCAATGGAGCTGCACTGGTACCACTGAATGGATGAGAAATATGAACGCCCTTTATGCGGAGCTCATGTACTGTGAGATCAAGATGAGATTTGAAGCTGGCACATTATGTCTCTCCTGATTTGCATACTGTGTGTTCTAATAAAATGTCATCAACTCATTCCATCACTTTTATTTTTCATTTCCCTTGGCTGTCTCTCTTCTGTTATCCTCTCGACTCTCTGCGTTTCTTCACTATACCACTATTAACACAAATCTGCAGATGTCTGAGAAAGGAGAATGGAGGGCTGATTTTATGCTAATGCGCTCTGCGTAAAGAGAGTTTTCATAAACAAGCAGCATGTTGGCTAGATCGAATGTGTGAATGTCATTCATGTGCAAATACACATTACATTTTACTAAATTCTTAGACGCCTCTATTCAAAGATGCATTCCTGCCATGCTTTCTTTGTAACATGATAAAGGGCTTGTGTTAAAGAATCTCTCTTTCTGTCTTAACTTCCAAACTGGATTTTCACATCATTGCAGTGGTAAGTGGTGAAATGAAACTGAGTTTTGAATACGTCTATTTTCCTCTGCGTTTCAGCTTGGACACAACTGAAATGTAAATACATATTTGTTTTTTGTGACATAAAGATCTGTTGTCAGTTCTGTTTTAAATTAGACAGCGTATGTCCTCTTCTGGGGGAAGAAAATGTGTGCCCAAACAAAGAATCTTACATTTTATATACTGCATACCAGTTGTTGTGACGCAGGGTATCCATCCACGTCCCTGTATAGAGTCAAGAAACATTTATATTGTTGTTATATAGAGTAGTAACTGTTGTATGGATCAAAATAAGGCCAACTGAATATCATATTGTGAAATTAAATTGGTGGAGGAAAGCATGATCATATAATCAGATCCCTGTCCTATCAGCTTTTGTTCTGTCAGTCATATGATCCAAGAAAAAGAAGTTCAAATAAATGACTAGAAAATCTGACATTTCCGAATTTTCCATGTGCTTTTGTGAACCCCACCTAGAAATGACCCTTTGTAGATTTTAAAGAGAGGAATTCAAACAACATAAAGTCAGACGGATGGTTTTCAAAGTAAAATATGTTAAGTGCTATAAGAAAAGAGCCAATTTCCGACTGCTTAAAGGATTAGTTTGGATATGTTGAGGTGGTGTTGTATGAGGTACTTATCCATAGTGATCCAAACTAACCCTTTAAAACCAAAGTTACACACTAACACAAACAAACTGCTGACTGCCATCCATAGGTAATACACTCACTATTGCTACCTCATACAACCCCTCTTCATAAGATCCAAACTATCCCTTTAACCTGACCTAGTTCTACATTAGCTATCTGTTCAGGCTAAACTACATTGACTGACTGGTCCAGATTGGTCATTTAGATGCAGAAAAATGTGGTCCTCTTTCCTTCTATAGATGTTTATGTCTTCCTTTTACTAAAAGAAAGCACGGGATTTTACTGTATTGTTGAGTTGGTGATCTTTGTAATTTGGGTTGGACATCTACTGGAAGCTAAAACTTTGTTCTTGCTGTTTGCAGTTTACATTCAGGAATATCTTTCTCTGACATATTCAGTGGGCTTCAATTTCACCTCCCTTACAGTATTTTCCTCTCATTTATAGTATCACAATCAAAACCGCGCAAAGAAGTAACGTTAATACCTGAGATGAATCAAAACGCAGGAAATTGTACATCGATTGTGTTGTAACGAAGGATATAATCTATGAGACATAATATCCTTAATTTGCCAGGCTTGCAAAACCTTAATTATATCAGCAGCTTATCTGCAGCCCTTAGTGTTATTAGTAGTGAGAGGTGTACAGAGATCTTATGAAGGAGAAAGAGATGTGCCTTGGATTGATCTTCTCTAGCCTACTGGATCATGGTACGTGGCAATCTTTCCAGCATTATAAATAGACAGGACCTTTAAATTGTGTCTGACTACTCACCAGAGACCAATCACTCTAAACTGAGACTGGAGCCGGATGTAATATGTGTGTGAAATGAGAAACATAACAGTAACGCTGTGCACAGTTTCCCTGATGAATGAGACCCCCTTTAAACTCACTTAAGTGTATTGGCTTTGATAGACCAGAAATTTAACCCTTTCGTTTCACCGCAGCTTTAAAGATCACTCCATCAGCATCTCTTTGTAACCACCAACCACTTCAGTGAAAGCTGACAGAGACAGCAACCTCAATGAAACCAACAGGAGAATGTGCATATTCAAATATGCGTGGATACAGTTCAAGGCCAAAAAAAGAGAATGTCTCCATCTGTCTCATTTAATCTCATCCAGTAAACGTGTTTATCATCACACAGTATGAAGGAGGAAGGCAGGTGTTGACTCTGCCTCCGGAGACACCAACTCAGATAAACACTAAACACTGCTGCGGGTAGCCTATCATGCGACTCCCACGCACACTCATCTGCAGCACAACGCCACAAAGCTCCTCGGGGGTCAGCATATGGCTGCACATAATTTTCTCCTGAGCCTCTGAAGTAGCCCTAAACACTTTTCATTAATGCGTCAATATGGTCCAACTTTTGCTGCATTTAGGTCCCAACAGCATTTTAACTGTGAACTGATAATACTAATATGTTCTCTCTGCTAGAACAATACCACATTATCAGATTTGATTTATTAGAGCTGTAATGCAATTGCCAGGAAAAGTCCAGCGGACACGTAAATTGTATCCTATTATAACTTTATTGATGGTGTAAACAGAAACGTATGGTCTTACTGATGATTTGAATGATGACAGAGATATTTATCAACAGTGTTGTAAACTACAGTATATGCTCAGGCCGACATGTTGCTTTGCCCATTCAGTATGTGCTCTTTCAAGGGAAAATGTTCATTATTTATAGCTTTCTGCACACCTATGTAGTATACAGCTCATCTTTGGTGTAGCTATGCGGAGGCTCATAGTGGCTTACAATGATCCAAGAAGGTTGTTGCTTCAGGTTCCCAGGTGGCATCGTACCAGTCAACTGTTTGTGTCCTCTGGTGTTCCTACATGTGACGCACTTCTTAGACATTGAATGTATAATTTTATGTGTTGCTTGGATGATTCATAGAACAGCATTATAGGGGCTTTAAAGTGCCCATATTATAAAAAAAAAACACTTTTTCTGAGATTTGGGGTGTTCTTTTGTGTCTCTGGTGCTTCCACATGCATACAAACTTTGAAAAAAATCCATCCATGCTGTTTTGAGTGAGATACGGTTTCTGAAACAGAGACCAGGTGAAAAGAGGATCTGCAGCAGTGAGAGAGAGCTGTGCAGTACAACAAAAATATGGTGTTTTTTGAAAATTAAACCATGTAAACCTATTCTGGTACAACCTTAAAATACAATTATGAACCTGAAAATAAGCATAATATGGGTGCTTTAACCAGCCCTAGTAAGAGCTGCACTCAGTATTCATTAAGGCTCAGAAAACACTGGTGAGCCAGCCTGCATATAAATGTTTTCTTTTAACTGAGTGATGATTTTTTTTTATCTTGTATGTCTTATCTTCTTTTTGCTATGGACCCTCTTGTGAGTCTGAAATAAAGCTTGAATTGAATCCTTGGAGGGAGTTACAAAGCAGACCATTTCCTGCACTGGTGTTACCCACACTCACATTGCTAAGTTTTCACAAACGTCACAAAGACCTGATGACCTTGAAGTTCTAAATTTAAACAAGAACATGCGTGACTGCAATCTTTAAGCCATGTGCAGTGATTCAGAAAAGGATTGTTTTTTAGCTTGTAATCAAAAGGCTTGCTCATTAAAAATGTCAGACTTTCATGGTGTGGTGGTGGTACAAGCCTAAAACAAAAGCGCACACCTAAAAATAAAGATCTGCTTGGAGACCACTTTGCTTGTCACCATTCTGGCATGATGAAAGATCTGTGGCTTTCAGTCAAATATCTGAGAAAGAATAAGACAATGTTACCTAACAAATGTGGGTAACAGGTATTGTTTGTTGCGTATATGTGTACGTCAGAGAGATGCATTGCTATATTTGCTCTCCTCTGACTGTCAGCTGGCTTTAATAACACGAAATGCCCTGCAACCTTTTTTAAAACATCACTAGCAGTCTCCTCGTTTTAGAAGCATGCCTGCCACTAAGCAGGTGTTATCTGACATACTGATGCATGGGTATTTTATTATCTTCTCTTGAATGCAATAAAGGTGAAAGGTGGGCTTATAAAATGTCAGACTGTTGTGTTGGGTAAACATCAACAGTGTCACAATATGCACCCACCCACTCACACTTTTAGGAAGAGGAGGTTAAATCAAGAGGGTCGTGGAAGCAAGAAATAGAAAAGAAAAGAAAGGCAGGGGGAATAAGAGATCCTACCAAAAATGCAGACAGTCTGCCATCTATTGGATGGATCACAATGTGCAAATGAGTGTTTAATGTCCTACATTTTGTTGTAGTGGTGTTTTGCAACACTAGGTGGCATTGCATTCCACAGTCATACATTAATCATTTTGTTCATTATAGTAATTCTGAGGTGGTAGCATTTCCTTCAAAGGGCAGAAAACGATGACAAAATAATAAATACCAGAAGGAAGCCAACCTGCACTGCAGATTTTTGTTGAAAAAAACTCTGGTCTTCATCCCCAGGCACCCTAATATAATAAGAAAAGTCAGTGATTTCCCCTTTTATTCATACAAAATATATTATCTGACATAGCTTTATTTCTTTCTGTTTCTAGCTTTAGTTCTCTCTATTCATTTTATTTAAAGCACATTGTGTTTTCCTCTGTATAAAAAGTGCTTTACTTTGCCATGAATATATTGCTAAATTCTATATTGAACCTAATCTTTTTTTAAATGTATTGTTGGAATAAAGAATAGTGAGCTTAAGAAGGAAACATTTTGAAATTGTATCACAATTGCCATCACCATAATAAATAACCCTAGGGGATGTTGCCACTGTTACAGTTTGGAAGATTAAATGCTGTCAGGTGCACAGAGTTGCCTAGCAATGATTAAAGATTAGATTGCTTAACACTCAGAGCATGTTTTGCAGTGGCAACAATATATCCCATGAGATTGCAGACAAAGTGCTGAGCATATTTGCGTATTTACTTGTGGGTGTCTTTGTGAGCCAATGGTTAACTGCTCTATTGAAGGTCTAAACAAATAGTTGAAAAAGTCTATAAGCAAAGGTGAACGTGCCATCAATAATGATTTGATGAAAGAATGATGTCAAACTACAGATTGTGCAAAACAGTTGACAAAATCAGGAAGTTTTTTTTTTTTCCACAGTCAGTCCCCTGTCACACACGTTACCCAACCCTCATGAGCATGTCAAGTCAAGTCAACTTTATTTGAGTCCTTAGTCACAGTTACTGTCAATGGGTTTCACAACACCTGCATTATGAGAACAATGACCAGGCGTCATTATGTGATCAGAGACTGATGACGAATCATGAATAAAGTAGTTATTATCAAGCAGGTCCTGCCTACTTGAAAGTTAAATGTGAACGTTTTCAGATTATTTTTTTAGGAATTGCAATTTAATAATATAACCATGCACAGCAATGTCCAAGTCTTTACTGTAGTGTCTATATTTGTATTTGTATATTGTACCACCAAAAAAAGCCCATGGAAAACAATTGTTTGTATCTTTTTTTGACAGAAACAAAACAGTGTTAGAAGTACTCACTTATTACAATAACCTGTTCAACGAGCATTTACAGTATATTTGTACTACAATTATATGTAGGCTCACCTCTCCACAACACCTTTTTCAACTACATTTATGCTGCATTCATGGGCAATGAAGAACCAAGTCAAGTAGCCTATAGTAGTTTACATGTGGTTACAATTTAAAATCCTTTCATTTTATAAAGACTGCTTACAAAATGATTCTCAATTTTAGAAGGCAAGTGTGTATTTACCAGAAGATGTGCTTACAGGTCTACATTGCCCAGAGTACACTTAGCATGTCTGTGTAAGCAAATCTGATATTATGTTGTTTATGCCCATTCTTCTTTATTAACAATTCACAGAGCAAAAAAACCCAGAAATGATGGGGGAGTGGAGATGAACAAGGCTATAAATGCTAACACCTAGCTGGTTATTTCCTGTAACATTACTGCCTATAATATGTTCCTGCCATACCCTAAATCTTTACATGACATGTAAAAAGAGCATAGCAATATGTTTTGAGGCCTGGTGGTTGATGGTAAACATGTCCCACCCTAGAAGCAGGGACGTGCTGCCCCCTATCAGTATTGACATGCCCCGCCCCGTCTATCAGCATCTCCAGTCAGTGTAGAGGAGCTGGGAGTCTGGAGGAGCAGGAGCAGACAGCACAGAGTTCAGCGGCTCCCGCGTTCGTCCGACACTCAGCTAGAGCTGCTCTCCAGGCAGTGGAGGTGATGATGGCGGCGGCTGTAGAGAGAGGAGGCGTCCGGGCCGCTTTCCTGAACCCGAGCAGCGGTGGCGGCGGTGGACCAGCACCGACAACCCTCCAGACTGGAGCGTTAGCCGGGGCTGTGGTCCTGGGCTCGGGCTCCGACAGCATGCCTGTACCCATGAACCTCTTTGCGACCTGGGAGATAGACCGATCATCCCCAAGCTGCGTTCCAAGGTAACGTTAAAAGTGTTGTGTTACCACAAACCACTATGTTCACAAATCACCACATCGTTTAATAAATATTGGGCTAACGTTGGACAAACAACGCCCTCGTTGACTGTCACGTTATGGAAGAGATAGCTACGAGCTGCCACACATTTCCAAAACAGTGTTGGGTGGTTGGCTTACTAGCGCGCTAACTAGCAAGGTGGCTAATGCTAAAGCTACCTAGCAAATAACACTGGTGTTCGAGTTTCTCTCATGTTTCGTGCTAAAAGCATTTTACTTTAAATCTTATTTCTTTTTTAATAACGAAGCAGTTGGCTAAAATGGACAGTGCTTGCATATCTAATGTACATTCATATTTTAGACGTTGTCTCAAAGTGTGTAATTGTTTTCTTAACAGTTGGTGTATTCAGTTTTATTCCGACCGTTATGACTACTAGCTAGCGTTAACAAAAGTTCAGCTAACTAGTTTAGCGTAATTGCTGCTGCTCTTTTTCTGCTTTGTGGCTACCTTGGCAAAGCTTTGCAAATATTACGTTTGCTTTTGTCTATGCAGGCCTGTGCTTGAACTGATTGACGGAATGCATGCCACCTAATAGCAACATAACTGTCTATAAATACAGTGACATGAATGCCGTTCGTCTCATAACTAGCAGGCATCCTTTTCCTCCTTTAGCAGCAATGTGTGTCATGAGCTGTTGGGCAAATGTGCTGTTCAACAGCTGGCTGGCCATTTGAAATTCACATACATGTTTTATGTTCAGATACGCCTGCATAGCTCAGCGTTGGCTAACCTGTCAAACACAGCCATAAGACCAGCACAAACACAATCACAACCACTTATGGGGTTGACATAGCAGCTGGCACAAGGACAGAGTGAACTGTTTTGATTGTCACTTTAGTGTATGCAAAGTTACTCGCAGTCATCCCATTGTATTCCTGTTATTCTCATGACACCGTTTCATTTCAAGTATAGCAGTAATATTCAGCAATACTCTGCATCAGTATATTGTCAGTGAGCAGGCACTGCCACCTGACTAGAAACCTCTAGGGAACTGTGGGCACATTAATCAGCTTTGACCTAGATCGGCTCCACTCATTGGGAGAGAAGTGGGCTTGCAAGGGGAGGCTTTCCTACACAGTCAATGTGCATGTGTGTGTGTTTGCCTGCTTCCACTTTAGTGCCTGCATGAGTATGCAAGTGTCAGTGGAATTATAACATGTTGGAAACATGGATAATTTACAGTGATGGTGATCTTTTAAATCTGTTTTGAATATTATTCAGTTTTATCTGTGGCAACTCAGCTGCTTTGAAGCCAACTATAATGAGTGTTGTTTTAAGTGGCAGCATTGCTCTCTAATCTGACAGCTCACTACCCTTTTTATTGTCATCCCTTTTGTGAAAATATGATTCCATTATTTTTTTATGTTAGCGCGTGAAAGATTTTGTGACCTTAATCTCACGTCTTCCATGACAAAAACTAAAAGAGCATTAATGTCTGTCATGAAATGCCTAAAGGTTTAAGAGTGCTTTTCTTGGGCACAAATAGATAAAACTGATGTACTGTACAAGTAACTACAAAGTGAGCATGTTTCTGATAACTGTATCCATTAAATGTTAAGACTACTGGTTAGCAGAGAAAGCAGCAGGACATGTCAGTGCATTTATAGAGCGTACCATACATGGCACATTGATTTCCTGGCATTTCTGCCTCTACACTATGTGCTTTCTCTCCATAGTGGAGGACATACAAGGTGCTGCATTAAAGATGAATAAGGATGAGAATGGATTATTAATGAGGCACAGAGTAAAGTCACCAGTCATTGTTAAGCACAAGGCTGCAGTAGCAGCCTGACACAACTTTGTTGATGTCTATTGTCATTTGTGAGATATATGTAGGAGAAGTGATAATGATGTATGACACAATTGTTTATTTAGGCTAAAAAATCATGTTGATTTTGTTTGACATGGTGACTTGGAGTTGCGGTGCTCACAGCTTTTTGCTAAGTAAGTGTAAGTGTTTTTAGACCACTTATCCTAGACTGGTGTGAAAGGTCTTGCATGGAGCCCAACCCAAGGCCTGTTTTGGGGATTCTGCATTGGCATGCTTTCAGGGGCTGGGCCATTTTGTGTGCAGCTGTTTGTTCTTTTACTAGCCTTTAGCAAATGTGAGTGTCCAGCTAAGTGGCATGGTTTCAAATGAGGGCAAAGGGCTGTTAGCAATTGACTGTTTTTTTTTATTGTGATACTCTAACATCACACACAGCTGTTGTTAATATGGTGCTGCATTTTAAAAATCGATCCTCCTAAGCCCTGTAACCATAATGAAAGCCATGCGTAGGGGGAAATATTTCATTCAGAATGGAAAATATGTTGTCAGCTCTCGTAGGGCATCTCAGCATGGGGTTATGGTTCCTTCCAGGCTTGCTGTTGACACACCTATGGCAGTGGGCCACTAAAGGACTTCTTAAAAAAACTAGGACAGTTTCTAACTTTTTTATGTACTTCTTGACTAATACACAAGATCAAACCAGATTCATAGACCTATTCGTTATATCAGTTATTTGGAGCCTTTTATTCCTGCACTTTTTAGTATTTGTTTGCTTGGTATATCTAAATGCAACCATAAGCTAGCAGATACAATGTTCCTACCTGCCACAAAAGTTTTGTGGCAGCTCCTTCTTTAACAGGCCTGTTGGAATAGTTGGAGAAGCATTGTTTTTATTCCAGCACTGCCATGCCTGCCAGTCTGCCACTCCAATGTTTCTAATACCATGTGGTATTAGTGTGGCAGCTTTTTTTCCTATGAGCTGAGTTTTTTTCTTTTTCTTTTTGTGTTAACCATCTTCTAAAGTAACACAAAACATCTGGAGAGAGTGCTGGACGCAGAGAGCGATTACCCTGCCTTTTCCCCATTTTACCCTCAACAAATAGGCCTAGCTGACCATTGTTTTATGTCAAGTAATGTTGCTAAGTAACCAAAAACAACTTTTGGATAAAATGGACAGGAATACAGTAACCGTGTTTCAATAAACATATGCAGTTTTTGAAGTATCACATTAGAGAAGCTGTGTGGAACCAGCAAAATGTCAGTGTTTTCCACAGAATTAAAGTCACTTTTCTTCAGTTTCAGTTGAGAGGTTTCAGGGGAGGGTTCAAGGAGAGCGTGATTTACAGTGGTGCTCATAAGTTTATGAACCCATGCTAAAGTTGACTAAAAAGAGGAATAAAAAAAATAAAAATCATCTTTCGGAAATTGATCTTAATGCCTTAATTAAAAAAAAAGAGGAAAAATCCAACCTTTAAGGACACCAATTTTCTTTGTGAATGAATAATGTATGGTAAATAAATAAATAATCTTCCTTAAAATACAGGGGGCATAAGTAAGTACACCCCTATGTTAAATTCCCATAGAGGCAGGCAGATGTTTATTTTTAGACACCCATAGAGGTTTTTTCGCAGTTGGCCCGGGTTCAACTCCGACCTGCAGGCCTTTGCTGCATGTCATCCCCCCTCTCTCTCGCCTTTCATATCTTCATCTGTCAAAAATAAAGGCCGAAAATGCCCAAAACATAATCTTAAAAAACAAATCTTGCCCACTAAATACCTCTCCCTATTTTTCTCTCAAAGAAGGTTTGATGGCAAAGGCAATTTGTGTTGTTTCCAATTTGCAACCTCTTCTTCTTCTTCTACTGCAGCCTACGCTTTGCATATTCTAGTTTAATAACCCCAAACCAGTTCATGGAAACGCCTAATTCACATTTCTTTCTATTTCAATAGTTTGCTTAAAATTTGCTTTTTGAAAGGAAACATTACTACTATATACCAGGGGTTTAGCAGCCTGCTCAGGAATCCAAATGGCCTGCATATATCTATGGCAAGGCAGGCATTTGTTGAGGTAATGACGTGGTATTTGCAGGAATGACACTAATGCAGAGGTCAAGATGGTGCTATGTTTATGTACTAACGGTAAAGAATGTGTAGCAGCATGCAAGGGTTGTCTTTCTGAGTTCAAAGATCTTTTACAACTTGGTGTCAAAACCCTCCTCGCTAACATGATGGGAGCAACCAAGCAATTCTGTCATGCTTGCCACACAAGTTTCCAAAATGGTAAGGTTACCAATTTACGGCTTTCAAAATAACCGTTATTGAATTATTTTCTTTTTGCACAGGATTTTCAGTCCGTGGTATTTTTACTTCAAATATGTGTTTGTCTCTTAAGTTTCACTATCTAGGTTCAGAGAGGTAAAGATATCTCAAAGGTTTTCTCACAAGCTACAAAATCAACAACATCTCTCTTCCTCTGACGTTTATCTCGGGTGAGCAGAGCATCCTTCTTTCTGTCCGTTTGATTCATGTGAGTCCGGAGATGGCCTTACTCTTGTGAGTGGCACAGCCTTATCTGGATAGTAATTGAGTGTACTCTGCTGCAGGCTCTGGTCAGATGTTTGTTTCTTCTGCCCCAATTCTGTATATTGGATCAAACCGATGTGTATAAGTCAGCAAATACATCAGACAAACAACAATAAACTCAGGCCTGGACTAGAGCAACATTATTGTGCATTCTTTGTTCTAGGTCTGTCACGATTCGATTCCATATTGATTTTCAAGCTCACGATTCGATTCAAAATCGATTTTCGATTCAAAAACGATTCTTGATTTAAAAAAACGATTCACATTATGTAAATGTGGTTACTTTTCCCATGTGATTGCAATAAAAAAATAAAAATCTTTTTTTTTTTTGCACACCCCTATAGGTCAGTGAATATGAAGCCATCACCCTTAAGTATGTGTGTATATATATATAATCTACATATACCCTTATACTGTGATGCAAACCGCTTTTTATTATATCCGGAAGGTTGAATTATTAACTGAAGTATCATCCCTGGCCTTAATCTCTTTGATTCAATGTCTAATTCTCTGTTTGTTAATTTGTAGACCTAAAATGAAACCATTAAATTAGGATACAAATAAAACAGGCTTGTCAGTCAAATAATATGGGCTTACTGTCTCCTTTCACCTCCTCACTAACCCCTCCATCTCAAGGCTTGGATATTGTTTTTCCCAGCAGGGGAGCTGCAGTAATCTGATTTCATAACAGTAAAAGAAGAGCCAGTAATCTGATGCTGCACACAGACACTGTCTGCGTAATCCCGTGCTTCCTTTTGCAATCATAAACAAGGCTCATCAGCCTTCTCCAGTGCCCTTCAAAAATGTGACACAGCACTCTACAGCATGTCAGTCTGCGTCATGTTTACAACCTTTCTTCGGCCATACCGTCAGTATTGACATCTGATGCAGAACATAGAGGCTCAGAAAAAAAAAAGTCAAACAGCTGCTCGGTGTCCAGGACCTTGTCACACTTTGATTGTACTGTTCCTCTCTTACTTCATGAGGGTTTTTAACGCTGAATTGCATATTTTATGCTGATTGGTTTTAGGGCTGTACAAGAATAATCCAGTTACTGTTCCGTAGTTGGAACACGCTGATTGAAAAATGATCCACTGTTCTAAATGTTGCTGATGAACTTAACTCCTCTTGCATCAAAGAGTTACCCCTGGGGTGCAAATGTTCCACCTAAACAAGTTCCTTCCCGAGACCATTTTGCAGAGACACGCTCGCTGTGTCCAGAGCTTAGCGCCGCCCCAAGACGATTGTGATTTGGTTTAAAGAAACCAACCCCTGACTGTTTTTTCTCCTATCCAGGAGTGTATGCTCCTGTTGCCAGACCTTCCTCCGCAGCGCTGTGGAAATAGGTCTGGCAATGTGAGACCATGGTATCCTTGAATAAAATCAGTCCTAACATGGCTACATGCCGTTCACACACTTTGCTAACAGTAGACCAATCAGCACCTTCACTCCCCTCTTTTTCATGCTCACTCCCACTGCCTGAAATGTGTCACAATTCTCTTGGTTTCCTTCCCTGCCTTCCTGGAGAAGGAGGAATTTCCTTGGGAAACATTTAACATTCCTGGTGACTAGAGAGCTGCTGGTGCAGCCGAAGCCGTGCTGCTGCGCTCTGCATTCAGCCCTGTTTTGTATTCTGGTTGTTGACCAACAACCTGCTCTCTGGGAGGGGGGGGGGAGGTGGCAGGATTGGAGCTGTGGATTGCCCACTCTGTTGAAAAGGTTTGCTGATCTGGCTCAGAGCTTCACATTGGACGGTGAATGTGCTGAATGCTCATGTTGAATTCCTCACAAAGAAGAAAAGTTTGTTTCCCCCTGCCTGGACCTCAGAATGGGAGAAAGGCCAGATTGGTGTGTGGGTGGATACCAGGGTCTCTGCTAGTGAGAGATCCAACTTCCTGATCCAACAAGCAAAGCGAGGGAAACTGTCCTCTGACACGGGGAGGATCCTGTCAAAATAATCACTTTGGGGACAAGGTCTCTCAGCTCATTTCTCTCTTGTTCTTGTTCTACTTATTTCCCACCTCTCCCATTCAGGCATTTCCTGAGCTGTATGTGCCAGCAGCAACACAGAGACCATTATTTCAGATACAAAACGCTGTGGCGTGGATGAGAGTACATGACGGATCATTTCAAAACATGAAACCTTTTCATAATGTCAGTCAGAGTTCCTGTGCTGCATTCTAGCAGAGTCTACTCTTGTAAACAAACACAGGTAGGGGTAGGGTTACTTAATTATTCAAAATGAATGGTAAAAAGCTATGTGGTGTTGTTAGAGGTGTGATGAGATCGTCCCACGAGATCTTGCGATATTAAAACATGACAATGTTTCTTCTCGAGGTGAAAAGTTGTTTCACGCTATCAGTGCACCAGTGCAGGATTACATACTACCAAGGACCGATTCACATTGAATCAAGTGGTGCCAAATTTCAGCACCTGAGAGCGTAATAAGCACAAGCTTCTCTGTCCTCTCTGCATGTTTTAGCAGAGAGCGGGCTCAGCTCTGACACACACACACACACGCTGAGGTCCGGTGCAGACTAGGGGTGGGAAAAATAATCGATTCTTAGATGCGTCGCGATTCTCTCGAGAACAATTTGATTATCGATTCTGATTTTAATAAGTTAATAATCGATTTAAAAAAAAATGTGTTTTTAAATGTGTTGATTTTTATTTAAAAGTTACTGTCTCCAGACAAGTACAAATCAGAAAAAAAGAGTGACTGAAAGAGGATGGGATAATGGACAACACATGTTTTTGTATATATCCACATGATCTATTAAGACATACATAAAGTAATTAGTTAAACATGACTGAGCCTCTGACATGGAAGATTACTGTGAGAGAAGGTGACTTTCACAAGCATGTTTAATGGAATGACTACAAAATACAAACCTCACACAAAACATTTCATTAAAACTTGTGTGTGACAAATACTGTATTTGCATGCAATCTAACTATAAATCGAGGAATCGTCTGTGTGTGAAGGGAGAGCCCAAGCATGTCTTCGCAGTGGGCTACCGGTGTCATGCCAAAAAGAGATCACTGTCTATCCTACATGCAAATGATGACATTAATTGTACACAAACAAATGTTAGATGAAAGCCCAGGCTCTTGGGCTCTCCAGCACGTTGTTTTGTTGCCGGCAGTTGCGCACATAGCTCCAACAGGCCCTGCACTAGTATCAATTAATGTGGGTAAGCTATTCAACCACCCGAAAGTATACTGGAGTATACTGGCCCCTTAAATGATTATCCAGTAATAAACTTTTGGTACCACACAAAGAAACTTTTGATAATTAAAAATATCGAGATTCTCAGTAGGAAACATCAGATTATCGTGCTGCCTGACTCATGGTACGTGTCCAGTGCCAAGTGTTATTTATACGCTTCTGATTCATTGTCTATGTGAGCAGCAGTGCATTGCGTTCTTGTAGAGTCCTGGGGACTTTCGAGAAGCGGGGTGTCGAGTTGCCCGCTCCTAGGCTTGGGCATCGTTTGGATTTTAACAGTTCTGATTCCAATTCCGAGTCTTCCTTTTTCGATTCCGGTTCTTATCGATTCTCGATTCCAATTCTTTAAGGGGTGGAGTTGAAACGGGTCACATGCTTATTTCACAAATAAGAGGAAAGTTTTATTTTGATTCAATGGTGGGTTGCAGTTTTACTGAGCTTTTTCAACGTAAAATACAGCCACACTAGAGCGCTGCTTACTGTGCTCCATTAACTACTTTTGTAAAATAAGAGAGTTTCCAAATGGGCCAGGATGGATGGATCAGGTGCAGCCATTGCAGTTGTTGGAGGGTGTAGCCTGTTTTCTTTGCTTGTCAGTGAAGAGAAACTGATAACTGCTATTGGCAAGCCCACCAGGCAGAGTGGGGTCTGTCATTAAAACTAAGCATCTTTTTTGAAGATCTATTGCACATTTTCTCTTTTGTATCTCACAGTCTGTACTTCCTCTAAACATGATCTTCCCCTCTACCTGTCCTTATTAAGGCATTATGTCACTTGTTGATTTCAGTCATGGTGTTTCTTTTCAGATAAAAGTTGTCCATCTCTACAGCAGGTCTTTTACAATTTTTTGTTATTTGGCAGCATATTGTTAGCTGTGTTATTACTCTGGCCTAATTAGCCTCACCTTTCCATTTTCACCCACCACCGTCACTGGTGTTAGAATTACTACTGCATGGATACAGAGAAACTGTATACAGAAACTTGTAGCTCTGACACATTCAGCACATTAGTCACTTGTACATATTAAGCTGGGGGCTCAGAAAGCATTTTTGGGCTGTTATTGTTCATTTCAAGTAATAGTGCCAAAACAGTATAATTACATGCACCAGTCAGCAGCAGTGGTGGATATTAACAGCCATGATAGTGGCAATGCATCGCTTGTTTATTAACTATCCTCCTGTGAAGTTTTAGCTTTTTGCAGTTGCATGCTGCTACACATTCTTTACCGTTAGTACATAAACATAGCACCATCTTGACCTCTGCATTAGCTTTTTTTTTTTTTTTTTTTTTTATCATTGTAAGAACTAAAGCAGAATCATATCTGCTGATGCTGACCATTGCACATTTATTGATTGCACAATTCCCAGTTCACCGTGACCCTTCTTCATTTTTTTCTATAAGTGTTGTCTACATTGCAGAAAATAGTGTTGAGCACAGTTGTGGAAGGTCTGTTTGTCAGCTTCACTGCAACTAGCATCATTGGCACAGACAATACACAACCTTTCTTTATTCCTAAACCTATATTTTCTATATATATATTCCTCAATAGAAATATGTTCGTAACATGGCCACTCTTTGTCTTTGTTTACAGGCAGATAAGGGCTGAGGGTGTCAGATCTGTGTTTTGTAAAATCTCTGGTCAATGAGTTATAAAGACAGATATGGTCACGGTGGCTGCAGGGAGTTAAAGGGCAGACTTAATCCAGTCTAAAGCTAATCAGAGGCACCATATGGCAGTATGAAATATGTATAGTAAACCTGAATAGATGAAATGTCAGCTCTATGTAAATTGAACTCAAAGGCAGCACCTAATTTTGCTCAGTTTCACACCCTCTAACAACATTAATGGCATTAGGTATAGGTCTAGTCTTTGCTGGCTCTTAGATATCTAACAGTTAATAGTACATTTTTAATCTATTCAGCTAGGTTTTTGCCAAGGTGTGATTCTGATGTGTAAAAGCTCCCATCGGTCAATGCAGATGTCGGGAAGGCTTTCCCCAACGTCCTTTTCCATTGCATTGTCATCCTTGCCCATTCATCAGAGCTTCTTTTTTTAAGATGAATTATACAAGCAAGACCCTGACATAATTTGCACATTTGAATTTATTCATGCTGTTTTGCAATTCCAAATATTTCCTAGTATAGTAAGAATTACTTCACATTCATAAAAACGGCTGACATTATATTCTGCTTAGTATTGAGCAACATTGCCATTGTTATTCATCCATCCGTGGCAACAAAGTTACCTGTTCTGCAATTTTTAAATTGTCAGTAAACTGCCTTCACATTAACAGTGCGTCTTGACGTTATAACCCCATAAATAAATAGGCATGTGTCCTGTTTACACACTTGCTTTCTTTTTTTCAAGGTGTATTTCCCTGGTCAGTAGGCTAGACAGAGAGATTGTTTTAAACAGGGCTTTGCTCTTGAGCTTTTGATCCTACCAGTAGACTCCAAGCAAAGGAACATTCCTGACCGACAGACCATCCACCTTCATAGGATTTCAAAGCTTAGTCATAACCTTGTCAGAGGCCGTGGCCCTCACAGGATTCACCTGCATTTGTTGGACTGGTACTGTAGACTCATTCATTATGAAGTCCTTGGATGCAGCAGGCATGAACTTGAAGGTCTGCCCTTAGTAAGAGGATGTAATGTGGGTTGCAGTAGTTAGACCAAAAGGATTATCATTTTCTGCATGCTAGGTAAATATCGTCTGCCATGTTACAGTGAAAACACACCGGGCGCGTGTAGCCACGTAGCGCAGCTATTTTTATTTCGCCGCCCATGTTATCCAATCTGTCCGTTCATACCGGGCGCGTAGTGTCCGCGTCGGCCCGCGTGCTGCAGCGACCGTTTTGCCATCTCCTCTATTTCCTGCACAAGACGCGAGTGCGCACACACACACACACACACACACACACACACACACACACACACACACACACACACAACAATTACCACAATTTTTCACACTCATCCTGTCTCTTTCTATCTGAGAGAGAGAAAGAGAGAGAGCTGAGAGGAGAAGGATCGTTTTGTGGGATCAGGCACGTACCTACGCTACATGGGCTATACCTATACACGACACTTGCGCGCCCTGTGTGTTTTCACTCTTAGTCTGTTATGGTGTACTGTAGCTGATCTTGACAAGGTGTCTTACTTTGGCTCTGATCTTGCCTGTAAACATGCCATGTCTGGTCGGATCTTGTCTTGCATGGACACTACAAACATGGGCCCTGCTGACCTCATCAGTTTGTGGTTGAGGCTGAACAAAAGAGCTGTTTAGCACTGCAACAAAGGATGCCAGCCATGTACTGAGTTCCTGGATATGATTGTGAGATCACTGAGGTAATTAATGCAGCACAGGGTTGTAATTGGTATCAAAGAGGCTGAAGAGTTGAGAAAGAAGCACATGGTAGTCTGATGAACCACAGTGTGGGATCACGCGTATCTTATGTTTATAAGTACTTTGTTAGTTTGGCTTACCTCCAGTAGAACTCTTTCTCACAGCATGTGCTTGACTTGATGATGAAACATGACAGGTTCACCCCATTATTGTGTTTCCTGGTATCAAACAAGCTGAATTCTTCTGCCCTATATTTCTCAATAGTAAGAATACACAACTTGCTAGCACACCCTTTATTATCAGAGAAAAGACTTGTACCAAACCACCCTCAGAACAAGAGCATACTGGTCAAACCTCTGATTCACACTTCACAGACATAAATAATTTTTTCATTTTAATCTTAAAATATTAAACGGAAATAAAATCTTGCACTGAGTTTAAGGCACCAGCCCTGTGTAGTATTACATACAATGTGCTGGTAATCCTGACTACAGTCAGATTCTGCCACAGCTTTGAGTGCAGCTATTATGTCCTCTTTTCTCAGAAACAACCGGATTATCTGCTTCTGGATCTATTCGTCTTATCATAACACGTCCCACAGGGTGGTTTCATACCTGAGTGATGACACCTGTCATTCCTTCTCGTTTGCACCAAATCGCTCCATTGAAGCTCGTGTCTGCAGCAGCTGGCCGAACAAAGCTATAATCCATCCTAGCAATGACTTGACAAAAACTACATGTTGAATGAGGGATATTAAAAAACGGTCGATGGATGTGTGGTTGCAGCTTAACTACCAGAGACAGATTTCTGCCAGCTCTATACCATTCTCAGCAGTGTTCTGCATTCTCACCTTGCCTTTGGGTTTATAATATGGGCCATCATTGGTTTGGATCTATGTGTAGAGTTGTTTGCTTGTTGTTCCTGTGTCCGTGTGGGTTTCCTCAGGTGCTCAAGTTACCTCCAACAATCCAAAGATAAGCAGGATTGGTGCATGAGGTTTGAGTTGTGCATTTAGCCAGCATTTAACTTGGCTAAAATATACTTGTCGGAACACAGTGAGCATACAGATGGAGAGTGGAGGCTTTATTAGTAGGTGCATTCAAGAATTATCAATGAGAAATACCTCCCATCCTGTGGATTATGCTACAGAACAAGTTTGAGATGTTTCATTTCATGTTTGATATTTGTTTACCACCATTAAAAACTGGGCAACATAAGAATCCATAGTAACTAACATTCAAGATGAGTAAGTTCATCTCAATGTGATTTTTCCCCTGGTAAAATAAAGGTAAAATAAAATAAGGTTATATGCTGCAGGCAGGGTGACACTTTTGACAGCCACCTGTCAAGCCTACAAGGGTTAGTGTTTAATGATCACATCATTTTAGGCCTATGTCTAAATAACATTGTATGGGCTCTGTTTAGCTTAATCACACGACTTCTGACCAGGCTTTAAGCTGCCATCTCATTACAAAAAATTTTGTATTGTGTTGTAGTTAATGAGTGCACACCATCTGTTGTTTTGCATGATGAGAATTAATGCTTGATGTGACATGTTTATTGTCACAAATATAAAAGATTAAAAGATATATTTGTAATTTCTGCCTTAATGCCGACCTCTGACATTCAGCAATGTGTTAGAATCAAAAAGTCAAAACAGACACACGACTTGTCCCCCATCAAGCCTATGACTGTGGCTTTACAAACCCTATTTGGCACATCACAAGCCATCATATGAAGGTTACTTATATATTCAAAGGTTGGTTTGATTCCAGTCTTATTTTGCTTTTAACCTTTGAGTCCTGTTGTTTTTGTGACCATTCAGTTGTGAATCACACATTAACTTAACAGTCACAGAAATCCGGCCTTGCCAAATGAATAGCTTGCTCTTGTTCTTTGTGTACCCTGGTCACAGCCTCTTCCTCCTTATTCACTGTGAGCTTGAGAAGATTTTGTTGAGGGAATTAAAGCCCAACCAGAATATGGCCATCTGGCGCATACTGTACAACCAGATATTTGGGGGTTAAACTAGCTTTTGCATGCAAGCCTAAGTGCAGGCTAAGCTTGTATGGCACATTCTACTATGTGAAGTTGTTAAAACCGATCCTTTCAATCTTTGTGGATTCGTCTTCATCGCTCCTAATGTAGGTTGGATTAAAAAATTAATTTCGCTGCTTCTAAATTACCTACCATTATTCTCTTTAATTACTTCTCTGTTCCCTCTCTAGCCTCAGTGTGTTACAATCTCCATTTCTTTCCCATATTTAAATCCCATATCTAAAAACTGAAATTGAAACCAAAAATGTAAAGAGGATGATTTATTCATGTGGGTGGTGTGGGTATGAATTTGAGAATGTAGGGCTTTGTTTTGCGCCTTTTCTGTTTGCTTACAATATGATTGAAAGGCCATGAATAAAATATAAAGAAAGGAAACGTCCGTGTATTGCTTCCTGAGCAAATCTCGCCAGTTCCATATGCCTCGCCGTGAATAGATTTCCCCCCGTTTTTCTTGTAGGAGAATAAAATATTCAGAAGTAGCTTTTAGTCCAGCGTTCCCTTTATTTGGACTAAATGATGTAACTAAACATGAACAAATAATAGTGTTATGAAAGAACAAAGTGCTCTGCCTTCCCTAAGCAATGGCATTGACTGGAGAGAAAGGGCTTTTTTGGTCAGTCCCCCACATACAAGCAAGCACCATACACAGCTTCCTTAAGAATCTCACACAGAGCATTATGTTCAAGCATGTTTTATTAAAAGAATGTGACCGCCTTCACATCTCAAGCAGAGAATACGAGAAATAGCCCATTGAAAGCACTAAAAGCATTACTTGAAGTCTTTCTTTTTTTTTTTCTAGCTTGGAAGCCCCCCTCCAGCACATACCAAACATAGACAGTGTCTTTTTCATTCAGCCCTCTGTTACATAACTTATCCTCCATCCTCCTCATCCCCCCTGCTTTGTGCCTCTGACCATTGCTGTGCAGTGATCCGAGGGCATGGAACTGGCAAAACATCAACTAGAATGCTGACCAGGGGGAAAAGAATTACAAAAGTGTGTTTTTGTTTAGGCAGCATATCATTCAATTAAAAAGGCTTTGTTGGCCTCTCTCTCATTGCCATGCGCATTCATTTGTAGTCTAAGAGCGCTATGTCCATATTTGCATGATTCATTTTTTTGGCCCTATAAATGTTAAGATGGTAAGATCACTACTACAGTCTTTTCAACTGAGACAAATGAGAACATAAGCATTGACACTCAGTATGTGCAATAGAGATGTTCCATACTGCCTAAAACGCTGGTATCGGGAAGTACTGGAGTTTATGCACCGATCCGATACCACGTAATAAAGCCCTAAAGAAAAAATACGTTAAAGTAGTTTTATTTATGTTCTTTTTCCGTTATAACTGACTGTCAAACTGCATAATAAAAGAACGTTCTGTGGCATTCATGTTTCACAAAGAGTTTAACCTGAGCCAGACCGACAACAAAGATAGAAATAATATCACATCCATACAGGGATATTAGTATACAGTTCTTAAAACATAATAAAATATATGACACACTGGTATCGGATCGGTACTCGGTATCAGCCGATACGCAAGTTCAGGTATCGGAATCGGTATCGGGAAGCAAAAAATGGTATCGGACCATCTCTAATGTGCAAGCAGCCATATCTCAACATAAGGCTTTGACGACTGAGCTGATGTCTCTTTGTAGGCTCTTAAACCTAAGAGTGTTTCAATAACAAGTTACTTGAGATGCTGCTGTCACTAAAGTGGTCCAGAAATAGCATAGAGATAGTAGCCACATACTCTCGCACGCCAGCATATCTCGGACTGATGGCTTTGAAGGATGTTGATGCAGATGGGTTCTGTGTTTGTTGACACCAGTCCAGACGAGAAACGCTCTTGAGGGATGTTGTGAAATACATGCAATGAAAGTATTTTTTTTTTTTTTAACATAGTAAGCTAGACTTTCTGAAACAATTCTTCCCAAAAGCATTGTTGTCAACTGTAGCTGTATGAGTTCCACAAGGATTTTCATTGTAGTAACATTAAATATGTATAGCTCTTCTAAAAGATTTAATTTTCATCATCATGTGAAGAAAGATCCCTATGTGATTGGCTTCTTTTTGTTCTGACTTATTCTCGCCTTCATCACAATGATTATTCTCTCACATGCCGCCAGTGACATCTTCTCAAATCTGATGCAGAGTGTCTGTGGAGTTGATTTCAGATTTGGGGTTTACTTTTTAAAAATTACCTTTTGATGTCAGTGTAATACAAACTATATCTGCTGTCACATAAGCAGTCTCCAGACAGACCTATCATTTTACCAAAGAGACAAACTCAAAGTAGGGAGTGTCCAAAGCTTGGTGTCGGGCCAATTCTCTTTGAGACCCGACATCAGAGAAACGTGTGTGTGTGTGTGTGTGTGTGTGTGTGTGTGTTTAAAAAAAAGAAGCCAGCCTGACTCAGGGGAGGGTGAAGTCAGAAAGGGGCTAACAAAAAGGATTATTCTCTGTGCTGTGTGTGTCCGTCCCTGGGCTCTGCTCCCTGACTTCCACCCATGCTGTCCACCTTTAATCAACCTCCCACAATTGATTTGGTTTCCTCTGATGTTCCAGCAACGCTTTAATACGGATGAGCCAAGTTATTCAGTCTGCACTGGAAGGGAGAAAGAGAGAGAGAGAGAGAGAGACATGGCAACATGACTATCTCCTCCATTCAGTTGTAAAACATTTGTGTGTATGATATGTAGGTGTAGTTGCACACGTGTGTTATACATTCTTTTTAGCCTCTCTGTGTCACTGATGATTCAGTTGATCTAAAAAGCTTTAAGTGATGAAGTGGTAAACCTGGACCTTCCTTGAACTGTGAAAGCTTTAAATGTTTGTTACTTTTTCTCCTGAAGTATTCTTGGCCTGGCATTAACATGTGTCTCGGGTTATCTGTTCACAAGTGGACAGCTCTAAGTACAGGTGGGAATGCACCCAAGACGCGTTGAGATTTGATTGTTAGACCACATTCGGAAGTGGAATGGCCACATTGTTTTAGCAGTGTGTACACATGCATGTGTCTTGGGCCACATTAAAGGACTGCCTACTCAACTGTTGTCCACTGCGTAGGTGTAGAGTTCTTAAATCACGTAAGCTGGCTTTGTCGTCTGAAATTTACAAAAAAAGACAATAGAGATATGTTACGAGTACATCAACCATCTTGGGCGATTTGATTTGGCTGGAACACACCAAGGAATAGGACCAGTCTGTATTGTTTTAATTTCTTCTTTTAATTTCCGACAGAGTAGGCACGGGAAGTGCGTTCTGGAAATGATGTACATGTTTATTTGCATATTTAGCGGGGAAGTTAGATCCAGTCACAAGTGGCCACTCACGGCGCATGTGGAGACACATTCTAATGCCAGGTGTGTACTGACGCACTCGGAGCTGTCCGCTTGTGATCGGATCACCCAAGACGCATGTTAGGGCCAGGTCTGAACAGGGCCCTTGTTATTGCTGTAGAGAGAAGATGGATGAAGCAGCCAAGAAAAGATAATGCACCATGCTATATAACCCACAATCGCAGGCCTCTTATCAGAAGTCAAATATTTGACCACGGCTGTTTGAGTGTACTGCCTGATAAGTTGTTTTGTTTGTCTAGGACAGATAAAAGTGAAAGGATTGGAGAGTACCCTCAGACACACCGTCTTTCGTAACTCAATGACTTCAGCAGAAGCTCTCAGTTCCTTTTCCACCTAATAACCTCTAATAATGATGACGTGCATAAGGTTTAAACCAATATTCATTGCTACTTAACTGATAAGGTAGAGCTCTTTATGCCCTGTCTAATGAGTGAATTAAAAGTCCTGGGGTTTTCAGTTAGATTTTTGTCATAGGGCTTCACACTCTTTGTTGATGTATTATCCTTCTCCCTGTGCCTGGGCTAATCCATAAACATGCATTAATGGGCAGGTAAAAAAAAAAAGATAGGGTTGATGTTGTCACGGCTATTTGCTATGTGGAATACAGTAGCTATGGTTGAGGAGCTGTTTCTGTTGTAGATATTTCAATGCAGATTTATAGTCTTTTCTCTATAGATGAGGTTGTTTGTCTAATTCTTTTTCTTCACACAAATAAGAACACCTCCATACATTTCCTTAGTTATATTTCTACGTCACTTTGAGCAGTCTGTATACTCTAAAAGAGGCGAATGGCTTCGTATTCTAATGGCCTCGCTTTATCTTAGAGGCCGAAAAGGCCAACAGTTAATGACGGCACATTGAGTGACTTGGACGCACTAATGGGCTTAGATGGGCCAGAACTACTCACGCTGCTGTGAGTGATGCCATAAAGGCTAAACCTATTAGCTGTAAAGTGCTCACGCACCTAGGGGGCACCCCCCCCCGACCCGACCCCCGTCAGAGCAGTCAATAACTTTTCATTTTAACATGATATGACACTCTGTTGTTTTATATGGCCATGCTAGTAATGGAAGATGTCATTGAGAAAGATTTACACGTTTACTGTAATTAGCCTGCGGTAGGACATCATTTTGATTCCTGCATTGATCTTCACCTGTGACCTATTTATTCCCCTCACCGTGTTGAAGGTTAAATGTGAGCTGAGTAGAAGTCCTGCATTATACTGTAACTATGATCAGCAACATATCAAAAGTAAAAGGAAGGTTTCTGCAGTAAAATTCCCCCTATGACCGATGTATTATTATATATTACATTATGAAATCAATTAATCAATTTATTTGTCACGTGAGATCATATAAAATGCAATTTCGGTAAAATATAATCCCGTCAGTTCCTTCAATTTGTGCATTAAAACATTGTAATAATAATAAATATACTGTATGTGTGTGATGGGGGGACTTAGACCGTGTCCTCGTTTAGGATTGAGGTGGAGCTAGTTTTAGAGGGGAAATGTCCATTTGCAATGTGACAAGGTGGCCCTCAACTAGACACTGCTTTTATATAAGGAGTCACAAGCCAGGTTGGAGACCACTGTTTTTCTCTTTAACAATATTGTTTAGCATACATGTTCTCCTATTGTGTAAAGTAATTGATAATTATATCTATATGTCAGAAATGTAGTGGAGTAAAAAGTACAATATTTGCCTCTGAAATGTAGTTAAAGTATAAAGTAGCGTAAAATGGAAATAGTTAAGTGAAGTAGACTTACTGAAAATTGTAGTAAAGTGCAGTACTTGGGTAAATGTTCTTTGTTATTTTCCACCTCTGGTCCTGAGTATGAGCCACACCAGCAAGAGTCCATATAACCAGGTTACCAGTGTGCATGTGAGGATCAATAAATTCAGTCTATACGAATGATGACCCAATCAGAAGAGCTTGGCAGGCGATGTGTTGGCTTAACCAATGCAAGCACCGAAACTGAGAGAGGGATTTCCCCTGTGGGCTCTTATCAAATGGGAAACAGACAGAACATGTTTCACTTATCTTTGCTTTCCACCGCCTGGTCACAGAAATATTGAACTGGAGACTGCTGTATAAATTCTCCACCCACCCAGTCTTCTCAGTGGATTGATAACACGGCTGTGTTTTGGTCCTGTTTGGCACAGAGAGGCATGCTCTGATCCCACCCCAGGCTCTCTCTGGGAATGTGGGAATGACATGCCAAAATGGAGGATTAATGCATCTTTCAAATGGCCTCTGCAAGCCCCTATTTTGATCTTGAGTATGTGCCAGTGTCTGTTGAGTGGAGGGGAGACCATACCACAAATAACAGCCCCCATATATTCCTGTAATCAAGAACACACAGTATATCCAGACCGACAATCCTTTCTAAAACTAGCTGAATCATTCTTGACACAGCATATGTCTTCCAGCTATTTTATCACAATGATTAGTGCTTTCGTGTGACACCTGGTCTGTCACTGCAGTCACTGATTGGGCGGCAAAGTGAACTTGCACAGGGACAGGCTGGCACCAGGCCAGAACAGATGGCCTCGAGTTTCACTTACAACACAACACAGTTGCAGGCAGAAGTGGAGATAACACCTCTGTCTAATAAACAAAGAAATCCCTGGTTCCCTAGGTGACCCCTTCAGCGCCTGCAGCCTTTTTAATTAAATGTGAATCCCAGAGAGAGAGAGAGAGAGAGAGAGAGAGAGAGAGAGAGAGAGAGAGTGTTAAACCAATGCTGTGACTGACTGGTGGTGACTCATCCTCACCGTAAGGCAAGCTGGGTCCATGCACTACCGACAAGGTTTAACATTTAAAGGTGCTGTAGGTAGGATTGCGAAGATCCAGGACTTAGCAAAAAAAATGTGAACATCGACAACTTCTCAGTCCCTCCCCCCCTTTCCGCTAAAGCCCAAAATGGTCTCCTAAGCCCCTCCCCCCACAAGGGAGAATGAATGCGTGTGCATGAGTAGTGATTGACACACAGTTAGAGATAAGACCGTATCATTTCCCATTCTATTCACATTGTTTACATTTTCAAAAGTTACCTTTCAACCCTTTAAATGTATTTAAGACTTGACAAATGTACATATTGTCTATGCCCCACAATATTCAATATTATTCAAACTATATTTTTAAACAGACCACCCCATCATTGTCATCTCTAACGCTACAATTTCCCTTGTTCTTGAACGTCATAATTAGTCTTTGTGAATCAGTGTGTTGCGGAGTGGCTCTCAAGGAAAGTGTGTGTCTCGATGTGTTTGCTTTGTCTTTCCTCGTCCCGTCCCGGCTCAGACTGATCACAATTTAATGCAGCAGAACTTGTGGGAAAAGTGTGTCAGTTGGAAGTTTAGCAAACTTGGCTTGTGAGTAGTTGACTTTCTGTGGAGTGTCTTGCCTTAAAGGCAAAGGAAGGGGGATTTGAAATATCACAAATTGCTGTGAATCCATGAAAGAGGCTGGGAATTGAGGTTGTGGCTGGTTTTAGCCTTCTGGCATTGCTGGGTTATCTGCCTCTGTGTTCTACAAGATAGGTCGGACCTGAGAGGTGCCCACAGGGACCCTCTGACCTAGATGTGATTTTCTGATTAAATACAGTCTATTTGAATGTACTTGTTCTATATGTTTCTTACTTGTTTTAAGCCTCTGTGTTCAACATGTTAATGTGTAGCAGCATGCGGAATAGGGTTAGGTACCGTTCACATTTTTACCAGTACCGATACCTGTACCTGCAATCTGGTTCCGGTACCCAACGCTACCTTTTTCTGGTACTTTCCCTCTGTAATAACAAAAAATGAATATCAGTTGTAAAAATAATTCCAACATTTAACACTCCACACAAAATAAAACCCCTCACTGTCCCCTCCCAAACCAGTCCCTACAACCTATCAAATCAAATAATTATTCATTTCTTACACTGCACTGGAACTTTTATTCTTGTATTTGTATCTTATTCTATTTTAGCCTGTTTATTTTCTATCTCTTTAACTGCTCTGCTCTTTAATGTTTTCTGTAAACTACTAATTGCATGTGGCTAAAATGTGCTATAGAAATAAAGTTGCCTTGCCCTACAACCTCCAGCCTGTCAGTCAGTCACCAGGGCATTATGATCACTGCCTGCCTGTCTCAGAGGAAGTGTAACCAACCGCACTACGGCTGTTTTCGGCTCGCTATTATATTGTAGAGAACGCTGTCCGCTTGGAGTTTTGAAAAGTGTAACTAGGCCTGTCACGATAACAAATTTTGCTAGACGATAAATTGTCCCAGAAATTATTTTTTATATATATATAAAAATAAAATGGACTCTCACTCTCTGTGCACTCTCAGTCAAAATGGGGCACAAAGCTGAATAGAATAGGGTTCAGTTGTTTTCTTACTTTCTTGGCAGTCATTGGCGAAACCTAATTGCTGCCTGTTGTTGTTATCTTGCCTGCTGACCTCAAGTAAGAATCAAGACAAAAGTAGAAATAAACTGTAGTGAGTGCTGCTTTGTCAGCCATGCTTTTCATCCCCAGGTGCTAACAGTGTGTCATGAAGGCGTGCTTGTATTGTGTTAGCCATCCTACTAATCTCTATTTCTCTCCCCCTCTCTTGTTCTTTCTCTTTTCCACAGACTCTGCAGCCTCACGCTGAAAAAGCTGGTCGTCCTCAAAGAACTGGATAAAGAGCTGAACTCCCTGTCTATAGCTGTCAAAATCCAGGTGGGTGGGTTAATATGTGTTGCATAGTCTCACATTTGTCATTCAACATTGTGTATGGTTTTAAATCCTAAATTCAAAGAGATCACATTGTGACATATCTTAACGCTGACATTTAAAATGTTACCATTATATACCATTATACATATTGCAAAATATGTATAGATATTGCAAAAGTCTACATAATTGATTGCAAACACCAGCATATGGCTGGGTAGGAGGGAGATAGGGTATGTTTCAGTGTGTGAACATCTGCTCTGGCGTGTGTGGGAGAAAGAAACAAAATACTTATAAAAGAAAGCAGAAAGAAAGTGCTTTTTTATAAAGCAAAGCAAAGCTGCCACCGATTTCCTCATGATATTCCAATGTTGTGTAATTGACATAACACCATTTTGCTGTTTTAAATTCTATCCTAATCATGGAAACCGACACCCCTAGTGTCAATCTAAAATAGTGTGGCATATGCTGCACCCCAACTGTTTAAGATCATAGACTCATCTGTTAGTGACAGAGTGTTGGAAACCTTCCTATACTCTGCAGACAGGCCTCACAGTTTTAAAAAACCTACTCATCAGTAAGCCTAGTAGCGGTTGTAAAGATGATGGTCTACTGCTTCTGAAACAGTTGATTCTGAGAGAGAATTAAGACCAGTGAGGGCTCCTTAAGTGTGCACATACACACATATGAACACACTGCCCTGAGGTTGCCATGTGGAAATAATTCTCAAAGGGAAAAACTCATTCAAACTTTCTTGACTGCAGTCGCCCAGAATATCCACAGAGAACGAGAATTTGAAAATGAGACTCCTCTAAAAGCGAGAAGAGAGGAGCTAAAGGGACCCAACTTTTTCTGTAACTTTTACCTGAAAGAGTCGGTGCCACATAAAAAGAAGCCTGAGCAAAAGCTTCCTTTAGCCACACATCAGAAAGAATCCAATATGTATCCTTTACCCAGTGCTGTATTTTACAGATGCTTTAACCCCTCCTTTTCTGCTTCAAGAATCCCAGGCTTTTCCCCTACCTCTATGTAGGAATGTGCCACATGTGTCATGTCTGACACTGTGTACCCAGCATGTTTGATTCATAGCATAAAATAATTACCAGAACTCAAAAACGGAGGTAAAAACCAGTTGTTGAGGCTAGTTGGTGAGATAGTCTTAGCCACATCTAATGTCCCCACTCTTGCCTGTTTGCTGGCATTGAAATCAATTGAATAAATCCATTTTGAGTAATTGTGTTTTACCACTTAAATAAGGGGCTAGCTGAATCTAATAATAATGGAGAAAAAAGTAACAACAGACAAACTAGTGCTGCTAGCTTAGCATAGTAGCAGCAACTGCCATCTCTGCAGCCTCTGACTCTAGTGGAGTTCATCTGATTTAATGTAGTTAGATGACCTTTTAAATCACATATAGAAATGTATTTAGTTAAAGATGAATTTATTAAACTAGCCAATTACTTCAAATTAAGCCAAACAGGAAAGAGCAACACATTATGTTTGTAGATACTGCTGTTTTCCCCATTCCCTATTGTCCAAACACAGAGTGCAGTATCTTTAAAAAAATATAAAAGATACTATAATATATATATATAGTTTTTTAAGTTTACAACTTATATAGCTGTTTAGGAAAACAGTTCAGGAAAGAGCCTTCAAACTTCAAACCCGTTTTATATCAACACCACTGTGTCTGTAGTTACTGCTCTTAGTAATGGACCATTTTTCTTTCCCTTTCTCAATATTGTTCCCCTCATTTTGAAATTTAATTGAAGTTTGAAGCAGCACTGGGCGATTTCTATTTAAAGCGAAACAAATCATCTCCCCTTTACTGTCATCCTAAAGGGAAAAGCAACCAACCAAGTGTGGCTTTATCCATGAGCTACGTTGTCTCCAGAGCGTGAAATCTCACCATTTCTGTTGAGCCGCCTGGGGAACAGCCGAGCACAGCTCTGTTCACCGCAGCTCCGGAACTGGAGCATTAAATGCAATTTCCAGCAGGTTTGGTTAGGGAGAACAGAGACGCTGAGGGGATAAAGAGACAGTTGGAGAAGATGACGGAGGAATAAGAGTGGTTTGTTTTCAGACAGTGAATGACAAAGCCTCATTACAGCATGCCATCGGTTCTCTGTTCAGCATACAGTGGCCGTCTCTTTTCTCTCTTGGGTCTCATCAGGTTAAGTGTCCACAAACAAACACACACACACACACACACACACACACACACACACACACACACATCCCCTGCAATGCTAACCATTTGGATGGTCTCCCAAAGCCAGAGCAGCAGGGATGATGAGATTGCAGTTTATTCTGCAGGAGGCTCTGTGTTCCCTTGGAGATAAGTCTTCTGTCTCTCACCTTGGAGACCGCTGGGTCACTTCAAGTAGCTGAGGCCTCCCCAGCCAACCCTCTGCTACATTTTCTGCACATTGGGTTGCACTGTGGTATAGTGCTGCATGTGCATTACACGATTATGCAGCTTGTGTCCTGTATTTTCTGTGTGCAGTTGCCTGAGGTTGTAGCCAGACATTGATGTCAGCTGGATTATGATAGGAAAGGCGTACAGTCCTCATTTCAGCGCAAGCCGCTGTCCAAAGCACACCCGATTGCAGTCCACGCAGATATGATCCAATTATGTGTGTGTGTTGGGTGAAAGCGGTAGCCTCAAAATGCCTTTAAACCCTCTTTATTACAATTGCACATTGAGCTCTTGCCCTGACCCTAAATCACTTCCTGTCTTTGCTGCAAACTGGATAGCCAATTTAGAGAATTTAACATTCAAAAGTAACCTTGAGAAGAAGTGTAAAGTTGAACTTTTTCTCACAGGCTTGTGAAGAGGGGCTGTAACGTCCCCAACCCCCCCCCCCCCCCCCCACCCCTCCAAATCTGGCCCCAGAAAGACAGTGGAGAAGCTTGCAGCAGGGGAGAGGGGGTGAGAGAAGGTGGTTGGGGGGTGGATGGAGCCAAAGGACATTCAGTACAAGCTTTCCTTGCCAAGGCTCTGTATTGTTAATGCATGTCAGGCAGTTTGAGAGTGCTCGGCTTTTGTGCCTTGATTCATTGTACCAGCCACTGAGCATGAGAAGAGAGTGCATACAAGGCCTCTTTGTGGAGCTCAAGTTAGTGACAAGGTCAGACTCGGACAGAGATTTACCCTCTTTTGTCTTTGTATACAAAACAAGGATTGCAGCTACTGTGAAGGTACTTTCAACATGTCCTTTTGTAGACCATATTATGCCATTAGGCTTGGATAGAAAGGATTTCAACTAAATGCTTTGCAAGTGTCCGCAAAGCTAAATATTCTTTATTCCCATGTTCCCTTTAGTTCTTCAAAGCTTTGGTTTCATTTCATGGATTTGAATCACTTGGCATTGCAGTGAATGTTCTTCAGTGAATTTTCTCTATTTTATGAGGTACACTAGAACACAATGTTATGTGTTCTCTGAGTATTGCACACTTGTGTATAACAAGTTTGTAAGAAGACTTGGAAGTTTCCAACTTCATGCAAGAAGTGGAAGTGAATGAGAAATGAAAGGTCTGAATAATGTAATAAGGATTTTTTTTTTTTTTTTTATCTAAATAATCCATCAGATGCAACCCTGCTTGATTTGAGTAGAACAGACAGAACATGTAAACTGTGGACAAGAAACCCGAAACTAATAATGAAACCCAGGACCCAGTGCTAATGGGCTACTGAGCCTCCGGAAACATTCAGTTCACTCAAATATTCAGTGTCATTGAGTGTTTGCCGAGGATAAAATTGGAAGTTGGAGAATGCCTTAACAGCAGCTTATTCGTCAAAGAGCTTTCATTTTCAACGGAGAAGAAAATGGGTTTGTGTGGTGTAAGTTCTGTGTGACATATCAAGCTATGTGTATCTTGTGTTTTGGTTTTCTTCCATTCAGCTGTTAACATTGCTTGGATGGTGCTCGGGAGTTGATTACTTGAAGTGTGGGAATGTACTGTATGCCATGTCCGTTGGCTGTGATAGACCCTCGTAATCCTCTTGCCTTCTGTGGCTCACAAGGTGTGACCCTTGGGGTGTTTGTTTTCCTGACTGTAACTTTTTGTGAATTTTCCTTGACCTGCCCTCTGTGTCATCTATCCACTCTTGAGTTGGCAGGTGGGATTAGAGCGAAAAAGACTATAGCTGTGTTTGAAACCATTCCCTCATTCGTTCACTCACTCACTATTCCCTATGTAGCATTTATTAAATAGTGAACTATATAGGCTATAGGGAATGACCAAACGAGTCCTTCTGCTTCTTCTTCTCCTCCGGGAAAACACGACCGCGTTGCATTGTGGTATACTGGAGTAAAATGTAGGGTACACCGTATGTACGCTCAAATTAGCTGTGCATCGTGGGTATTTTATAGTGGACTATAGTGAATGAAATTAACCGCTGAGAATTTGAACACGCTATGACTATATAGTGCACTATTTCCGTGATAGGGTACGGTTTCGAACAGACCTTATGTTTGGAAGAACAGATAATGGAGTGAAAATACTGAAATTACAAAGCATTGCTCCGCTTTATTGTGCCTGTATGAAACATGCATTGTCATTTAAATACTATGTGCACAATACGTTATTTAAAATCACTCATGCATGGGATGTAACTGCTGAGGCACCACTACATCCTTGAATGGAGCTAACCCCCCTCTGGTATCCTGTGATGGTTCCCCAGCACACACCCAACCATTTCATTTGGTATCTGTTACATGATTTAGCAGCTCTGATGACATGGGGATCCAATGTTTTACCCACTGCATCGGACATTAGAGTTTCTAGGGTATTAAGCCAGATACAGGATATCCTCGCCACTCACCAAGTCTGACTTAATTCTATTTAGGTTTAGCAGACACCTGAACTAAGCTCTGATGACTTATGAATTATTTTACAGCAGTTGATGAGTTGCCAAATATATTACACAACAGATGCCTGTCTTCAGCACTCACAGCTGGACGTTAAATCGTGAGTCTTGACAAGCTGTTCCTGTTCTCACGTTCACACTCTGACTTAAGATTAGAAGAGGTAGAAAAAGAAGCTTGGTTTTAGAAGAATTCAACTGTAACTTGACGAGGCGCATAATAGACTTTAATCCGATGCTCGTAAGAGAAACGCGCTAAGGGCCGAGACAGGTCCTCTGAGGACAGTGACACTGTGTGTCGGTGCCCTTACACTTCCACAACCCGTGGCATTTAAATCCTTGTGCTGTTTGGCCACAAGAAGTGTGTGCCGGCTGCCAAAATGATGTTAGGTGATGAGTCTTTCTCAAACAGAATAGCAAGCATTAGATAATACAATAAAATGTGGTTCTGATTAGCAACTTAAAACAGTGGCTGCACCATTATAGCAGCTATATAAACTTATTTAATATAGAAACTTTTTTTCAGGTGACCGTTCCACCTTGACCAAACATCCCTCTCAAGTTTCTAAGATGCTGAGGGTAGCAGTAGCTGAGAGGTTGAAGCTGTAGTAGGCCTGTAATTATTAGGTTGCTTTTGAATCCTTATGTCAGTTAGGAAAACCTCTTGTCCTCTGCAGTGTGCCTCATCAACAATGCCCGGGACCCCCACTGACTCTTAACCCCCCCCCACCTACAGTCACTACACGTTACATTAACACACATCCTGGACTATTACACCTGGCCATTACACATATTATATATGCTGTGAACTTCTGCACAACCCCGTGATCAATATTGTTTGCACAAACTGTACAGCTTTCTTTTCCTTTACAACATAAACAGGTTTTATTGCACGTTTGTCATAGTGCATTTTTCCATACTTTTTATTGTAATATATCTATTCTGTATTTATGTTCTTAACTGTAGCAGTGCTTTGTTTTATTGTTTGCCTTTTAAAATATGTTTATTATTTACTGTATGCAACTTATACACCAAGGCAAATTCCTTGCAACTGCAAACTTGCTCGGCAGTAAATCTGATTCTCTTGATATGTCCCTGAGCAGGGCATCTGACCCATATTCTACTTGTTGTAGTAGCACTGTTCTCTAGAAAGCAGAGAAGGAGTAGAGGACTGTTTGTACTGGGCTGCCTCAAGGTGTGAATCTACATAAATGTGTGAATGTGAAGCAGGCTGGTCCTAAAATAAGGCCTGCACACTCAGTCACTGTAGTCCGATAGATATCGGCTTAAGAAACAACATAAGATGAGGCATTTGTGGGTATTTTTCCACAACCTTTTTTTTTTTTTTTTTGGACCTGAAAGTGCAATAACCACATATGTATATACAGTAGTGTCAATTGTGTTATCTTGATTTTTTTTTTTTATATTTTACTATTTCAGTTTTGCTGCTTTATATTTGTTGTTTATACTGTCATTCTGGGAGCAGCTAAATGGTGTTTTGTTGTTAAAAACAATGACAATGAAGATCTATTCTATTCTTGTTCCAAAGGGAGCCCCTGATGTATCATTTTTGAAATGTGGCATTTATAAATGTGCTTACAATGAAACTTTGCTTTACTTTGTCTTCTAGGGTTCTAAGCGTCTTCTGAGATCAAATGAGTACATCCTCCCACCCAGTGGAATGATGGAGACGGATCTGGAGCTCACATTCTCACTACAGGCAAGTACTCTGACATTATACTGTGAATTCTCACACTGCTACAGCAGGTACTTGAGGGAGGATTGTGTTGAAGCCTTTATCCGAGCTCGTGCCCCTTCCAGCCCCGAGTGAAAGTGTTAAGTTCAAAATATCCATGTGTATTATACATGTGTTTACAGTAATTTTTATAAATTAAATCAGGCTCTGTTATTTCATATTAGCCTCACAATTTTTCGTGTTATTTTGTGGTCAAAAGAGGTTTTGATTTTGGCAGTTTTCCGAGTGCAACCTTACTGCGTACAGTAATTAATCATTCTGGGAGTGACTGAAGCAGAATCCTTTTATGACAGAATGTTTCAGATTTGAAATAATACGCACTGCATGCATGCTGACTATTTGCAGACTGGAATAGCCAGACAACTATAGACAGGGTTCTCATGGTCAAGGAAAACCTGGAAAAGTCTTGGCATTGCTTTTCAGACTTGCATCCAGAAATGAGTTTATAATCAAATGCGTTACGATTACACCGATAGTACCATCAGTTCCATTTCCCCTCATGCTTGAATGCCAGTGCCAGACTGATATAAGTGCTTATAAAGGACAATGTATTAACTGCCTGTAGTTTGAAGTATTTCAAGTGAATATCAACATAATCAACTAATATAGAGAGAGTGAAAAGGGTGGCTGTTTAATTTTCATACAATAATTTACATTTAGAGTAAAGTATTCTGTTCAGTTCTGTTTTTGTACTTATAGATTGTAAATGGTCATGGAAATTGTATTATAAGCCCTTGAAAAGTCATGGAAATGTTTTGAATTTTTGTCCATGAAAATGTGTGGGAACATATAATAGAGGTGAACCAAGCCAGGACAAGTGAAACAGTTGTGGGGAAACAGACTTGAAGTTTGTAGATGGAAAAGTTGCACATTTAACCGAAATGTGCAAAGTCTTTGCAGAAATCTGAAACAAAGAAAGTCCAGCTGAAATCACACTGCTGTGGAGTAAAGCCTATAAAAAGTGTGGGCAGTATTGGACATGGATATTGCAGCAGTGATGTTCAACTTAACCACCTTGTGTGAAACTTGATCTTACAAGCTATTATTGTGTGAATATTATAGACAGAGAAGGCAAGAAAAGTCAATGTGAAGATCATGTTCTGGCAGTCAGAGACAATATGACTCCATGGGAAACGAAATAGAATAGATATAGATAAAAAGAGCAAATGGGAGGATGAATTACAAAGTCTCTGAGAGAAATATAGTTCTGAAGTGATGAAGGTTAACAAACCGTTCAACCAAAGTTCAGCAGACAGACTACAGACAGTTTCTTTAGTAGTTCAGATGGTAAGAATGCAGAACACCAACCATGTTGGTTCAGTGCTGGCATCTGAGTACAGTGAGACTGGCTGGCTGTATTGTAACATTTACTTGAACCGGGGGTGTGGGATATCTCAACATTATCAGTTCACACTAGTCAGTGCAGACAGCATTCTGACTACAGATAAATCTGCAAAAATAGCAGAGCACTTTGTCCACTCTTGGATAAACTCACGGACCACAACAACGGAGAATTAAAATCTAAGATAGCCAAAATGATTGTAAGGAGCACACTGGCTGGTGAAAACACTGGAAATGTCTGATGGCATTGATAATATGGCCTGGCCACACTCTATGCTTCATTTGGTGGCAATAAACTGTGGCACAGATAAGCAGTCGCCAGGTGATGCAATGAAATCCACAAAGTCAGTCACAGAGAGAAAAGTGCTAGTACTGACTGTCTAAAGAAAAAGTGTGTGTCATGGCTTCTAAAGGCACTGAAGGACAGTGAAATCTTGAGTAAGCACTTCTGAAATTAACAGATAGCTGAACTAGAGTGGCAGGATTAGTCGTTAAGTATTAAATTAATCGGCAACTGTTTTGATAATCGATTAATCAGTTTGAGTAATTTTTTTTTATGGGAGAAAAATTTCTCTGATTCCAGCTTCTTAAATGTGAATATTTTGTGGTTTCTTCACTCGTCTATGACAGTAAACTGAATATCTTTGAGTTGTGGACAAAACAAGACATGAGAGGGTGTCATCTTGGGCTGTGCGAAACACTGATTAACATTATTCACCATTTTCTGACATTTTATAGACCAAACAACTGATCGATTATTGGAGAAAATAACCGACAATGAAAATAGTTGTTAATTGTTGCTCTAAGCTGAATACAGACACAACATGGCAGGTCACCACTAAAGAATTAGTTTTCTCATGGAGTAACAAAAACAATGTATTAAAATAAGTCTGCATGTGGGTTCCCATCTAAAGGCTGATAAATATTTTATGTTGTCTGCATTGTTCATCTGACTTTTTATTTGTCATTTTTAGTACCCCCATTTTCTGAAGAGGGATGCCAACAGACTACAGATTATGCTGCAGAGGAGGAAACGCTACAAGAATCGAACAATCCTGGGCTACAAAACTTTGGCTGTGGGAGTTATCAATATGGCTGAGGTACTGTATGGTGCCTCAACTGGGGCATTACTTTCAATCACTTCATTTCATGTTTCATTGTCGGGCGTTTAATTCCTCTTGAGAAACATCATTTTGGTCTGAGCTTGCGACTGCATTCTGCTCTTCTCTGACAGTGATTGACATGGCTATTAGTGTCTCACGTCTTGGTTTGCCAGAGAGAGAGCCCTCCTGTGTTACACATCAATTCAGATGACTCATGGTCATCACACATTCTGCTGTGTGAGATTATGGCCCATCTGGAGCTGGCTTGCATTTTTCAGGGAACAGTGTATTCAGCCATGCTATGCATTATTAATGGAATAGGAGCTGATATAATGCCACTTGTGGATGTTTGTTTGAAATATGCGATTGCGTTTCTTTTGTCCTGATCCGAATCATTTACTGTTGAGTACTGCCAGTACAGCCCTCAGCTGGACATGCAGTGGGGACTTTGCAGTTACGTCAGACTGTATGCTTGGCCACTGGGCCGTCGAGATGCCATTTGTTTTATACCCAAAATGGCTCTGCTTGCTTTGCTTACTGATGCCTGTTATCAGTGTGGATATCACGCATTGAAACGGCTGGCTGCTATTAATTGCGCCACTCGCTGGGTTATTCCCTTGCGGCACTGTGCAGAACCAATGTGTTCAGGTTTTTTAACACCGTGGGGACATTTTGATAGCAGGCTTACTAATATGGATTGCAGTGGACAAAGGATTGGAATTGGGCTTTATATAGTGGATACAGATCAATTAAAATGCCTTGTGCAGGACATAATTAGTTTGGTGTCTGTGTGTGATTTAGACACAGATACTCAGCATTGCACTTATTTGGAATGGAGAGACACAGGTAGCATTTCTTTTGTAATTGTACAAACGCTGATGCACCCATTCATGCTCAGCCAAAGTGACTTTCCACTAGTAGCCCCCAGGATAGGACTTGAGTAACTTCTGAAAACAAGACTAATGCTTTATTGCATTTTAAAATACCACTCAACTGCTGTGCTGTTTTGGTTCTTGCTGCAGTGAAACAACCCACAGACATCCATAAATAAGGCTAGATTGGCCATTATTGGAACCTGTTGGTAATTATGTTGTCATCTGCTGTTGAGTAAACTCTCTCGTGCCCTCATTCTGAATCTATTGGGGCATTATGTGGGAGGAAGTCACTTATTGGACTTTGCATGCAGCATTCAAGTGCACTCCTGCCAGTGAATGAGCAAAATGAGCCTTACTCCCTGTATAACTATTCATCAAGTGAAATATCTGATTAAAAACAGTTTATTAACTGTGTTGTACTGTTTGACTGAAAGATATGAGCAAATTGGCTCGGCACATTTAGACGTTCAGATTGGAAAAGCAGCATTGTGCTCATGAAGATTGACTTAAGAGATAACTGTCATCTTGTAATCAGTCGGTAAATCTCTGCGAGCATAAAGCAGTGGAACAGAAGCCATCGCAATCTCTGTTGTTTCAGTATTGGCTCAGTAAAGAGAGATACAAATCTTCCATCCGGCCTGCCATCCTCCTGTCTGTTGATGAAATATTATTTGTTCCGTGTTGCTTCGACAGAGTCTACGGAGGGATTGATGGATGCAGGAATTGTACAAGACATAAATCTCAGCTAAAGAGGATGTTTATACAGATAAGAAAAAGATAATATTATCAGGAATATTGCAGTGGAGGGATAGAAAAAAAACTTTTTTTTTTTCTAGTGTCTTGTATAAATTGTATTTGAATGTATTGTTTAAATCAATGGCAGGCCTTAATGTTAATCTTCCTATGTCCAGGTGATGCAACACCCAACAGACGGAGGACAGATTCTGGGTCTCCATAGCAACGTGAAGGAGGCACCAGTGCGTGTGGCGGAGATCAGCGTGTACTCTCTGTCCAGCCAGCCCATCGACCACGAGGACGGTAGCGGCCAGGCTGGCCGCAAGACCAAAACCTCAGGTGAGTCGTCTCCCTTCCCCCTAACGTGGGTCTGTTACACAGGCCTGTGCCCATGCTGCCCAGCCATATCCTGTTTGTAATTTCAGCCTTTATCCTGGAGCCAGCCCTCCCTGCCCAGGCCTCTCTCTTCCCGCCTTCCACATGGCTCCTATTTCCCAACCGAGGACAGAATAAACTCTATTAATCCCAACCCAACCTATGGCCAAGGATATGTTATTCTCTTCAGCTATGGTTGTAATGGTGATTTGAAAGTTGAACAGGTTTAGGGCCTATTACGTTACACCATTCTAATTCTGGACGGGGAGAAATATCGGGCCCTGCTCGGACTCCACGCCTTCATCCTGCTATACTGATCCCTCGCTGTTCTGGATGTTATTAAGGAGGCCGCTCCAACATAACAGATGAGCTCATGCACCAAGAATTATACTAGTGTCACTCCGAGGTAAGGGAAGATGTTTATTTTTCGCCTTTCTCCTCTCCAGTGATCCTTAATAACATCCCTCCCATCTAAGAGCATAGAACAGGATGTTTCACAGGCAAAAGGAAGACACAGTAAAATCTGCCTCTTTAGGAATGTGGCTGTTCAAACCAATAAAATGTGACATGAAACCATAGTAAAAAAAAATGTCATTAAAACTGAATCCTATTGTGTGAAAAGGATCACAAAAAGAGCTCTACAATCTAATTATCATAGAATTCCTTCCATTGCATTTCAACAAGCACATTGGGCGTTTTAATTATTTTCACAGAAAATGTTTTAGCATTACCATATATTCGACTCATTATTCTTGCCAAGTAGTCAAAGCAATTCATTACTGATGAACTGTGTAGAACAGGACAGTAAATGAAGCAACTTTACCCACACAAGAATGAAAATTTTCTTCGGCTCAAACTGATATTTGTGGAAAATGACACAATATACTGAATGTTTCATTTAAATTAAAAGAGAATTATACAGTTTTTGTATGTTTTACACCTTTCGTCTTCTAATGACAAATTGAACTTCCTATAGGCATACTTTACTCCAAAAGAAAGTTGCAGCAGTTTCTGTGAGAAACTTTCACATTTGAAACTCTACATATCGGGGTGTGTGTGTGTGTGTGTGTGTGTGTGTGTGTGATATATATATATATATATGCCCAATACAATGCTAGACATTGATGTTTTTTTGTGTGTTTCTGTTCTTGCCTACCTCAGACCGCTCCCCAGACATGGATAACTATTCTGAGGAGGACGATGACAGCTACTCGTCAGAGCAGGAAGCCAGCGATGATGCAGTTCATGCCCAGGTCAGTGCCAGAAAATGCTTAGAAATCTGCAATACCCAGTGCAATTAAAGAGTAGAGCTGGGCAATATATCGATATCGTGATATGAAACTAGATATCGTCTTAGATTTTGGATATCGTAATATGGCATAAGTGGTGTCTTTTCCTGGTTTTAAAGGCTGCATTACAGTAAAGTGATGTCATTTTCTGAACTTACCAGACTGTTGTAACTGTTCTGTTATTTGCCTTTACCCACTTAGTCATTATATCCACATTACTAAAGATTATTTATCAAAAATCTCAGTGTGTAAATATTTTGTGAAAGCACCAATAGTCAACACTACAATGTTGTTGCTGTATCGATATCGAGGTATTTGGTCAAATATATCGTGATATTTGATTTTCTCCATATCGCCCAGCCCTATTAAAGAGTCTACTTGTCATACTGAACAATCTATTGCATAGAGAAGGAAGAAGAAGAAAGAAGACATTTTCAATAGCAGATTTTGTCAGAAGCAGTTGTCCTTTCAGAGGTTTTGGTTTGTATAATAATGACATCCTACATTTAGCTTAAATGTATGTGGGTAGAAATGTAGGGGCACTATTATGTTGAGATTTTACCATCCCCTCTGTATTTCAGGATCTTTATGATGAAGACGATGAGGTCAGGAAGCCTAAGAAAGCCCGGAGGAAAATGATCCGAACCACCTCCATGACCAGGGTTAGTTCACATCCTTTTTTAGCACATGGAGTTTTATGCTTGCCAATCATTGACTATGAGGATGATTTGAGACCTGTGTGTTGTTGTACGAGCCTTTTAAGGAAAAGCACACACTGTGTTCCATTTGTCCAAGTCATTAGGACGATGTGGATGAGCACATAAATGAACACTGTGGGTTCAGTAGACTGATTATAATGGTCTTTACATAGAGAGGCTGTGAATGAGTAATCCAGTGGACAGTTACTGGGAGAACACATAAGCCCAAGCCCAGCTGTCATGCATATATAATGATGACAGTTATTCCCTTTTTCAGGCAGTTCTTTTTCTCATAATTGTATGCTTTTGTGTGTGTCTGTGACAGCAACCTAACTTCAAGCAGAAGTTTGTGGCCTTGCTGAAGAGGTTCAAGGTAACAGATGAGGTGAGTGTGAAAAGAATAATTGCCTTTGTTTCATTTGACACCCAGGAGAAGGTGTTGTGTCAAAGCAAATGATGTGGCACAGCATCCCTCTCAGTGAACCCGCCCGGAATTGTCCTTCTGTTATGAAGCTTTTAGTAAGCCAGCTGCGAAACATATCAGTTATTAAATTGCCATTGCAGCTGGAGAAAATAATCTCAGTATTGATGACTGTCTAAACAGCCTATTGCTGTGGCTAATGTGCTCCTGACTGGAGAAGAATCACCCGTGAAGAAATCACTGCCACAACAGAGGTACAAGCATCATTATGGGCTACATTACCTCAGTGCTCATGCACGATTCATACATGTCCATTAGCAGCAATCGGTATGCAGAATCCATTAGCGACTCGATTCTCTCTACCACTTAATCTAATGATAAACGTAGGCTCGTACAGTATGTTGCTTCTGTTTAGTCTGTTTATTCTTCTCTTAACTCCTTTTTTCGAATAAGTGTTTGTGTGGATTCTACATAATAGCTTGTAATCAGGTCATCCGCAGCAAATCGACCATTTGCGTGCAACAACTGTCCATTAGTACATAATCTATGTCAGGCCATTATAATGATAATAATTCCCATTGAACTGTGAAATATGTTGAAGTAATTGAGGTACCCATTGTCTTGTTTCTCTTCCTTCTTTGACTTTCTGACGTCGGAAACAGTCCATAGATTACATTAAGAAAGATGTATAAAAGATTAGAGTCTATTTTTAACTATGTAGGTTTTCAGACTGGATTAGGATTTGCTTTGCCCTTACACTCATCCCTTTAGGTTTATATGTAACTTTAAAAAAAATTAAAAATGGGACTAAGACACTTGTGTGAGTGATTTTAATCTAGTGATGCTTACAAGAGCCTCGGCCAGAGTTGTGTTTTTCTGGATGCTTATGAAAACTCCACGTGGCCTGATGATCTTTTATCACATCCCCGGTCTCTAATCCCTTCCTTGTGGCTGGGCCAGTATGCAGGGCTACAGCTCTATAAATACATAGCCAGGAGGAGGAGAGGGGACAGACTGTGTTTATCTGCTCCCTGCCAGCTTCTGCACGTATGGAGTGGTATTAATCAACTGATTAGTCCACAAGCCTGCCTGTGTGCAGTTCCTATGATATACATCCCCACTGTGCAGCTGGCAGATGAAGGCTCAGCACCTTAGCTGTCCTCTAGCACTCACTTACCTTTAATTGGCCTGCTTAGGACCAAGGCAGGGACACATTTATAGCATAGACTTTCTCATTTTACATCCTTTAGTGTTCTCCCTCATTCGTCAGGCTCCATTATCCTAGCTGTGAAAGTGATTAGCTAATGCACAGCACCAGTCACTCCCTACACTTATTTAATCCCTGATTACAGCGTACCAATGTGTTGATGATGTGTCTATCCTGTGCGACGGCAGGTCCTGGACTCCGACCCAGTCGACCAGACCCAGGAAGTGGAGGAGGATCTGGACTTACTCTATGACAGTCTGGAGGTGTACAACCAGAGCGACAGTGGGCCGGAGATGGAGGACAACGAGAGCGTCCTGAGCACTCCCAAGCCCAAACTCAAGTATGTCTGTGCTCAACCCGGTTTCCTCAAAGGCCATCTTTTCAGAACTTGCCTAATATTTCTAGATATTGAATTATTTAATAAAATAAAATAATAAGTATTCACAACATATCTGAAGTTGCAACTGGCCCTTCAAATGGAAAATGACAAGAAGAAAAACAGGTTAAGAAAAGCATTTCTTCCAAGTTCAATTCAAATCTTTTGTTTCTATTTCCAGGCCGTTTTTTGAAGGGATGTCTCACTCCAGTTCCCAGACAGAAATTGGAAGCATACACAGCCAAAAAAGTCAGCAGAGAGAGCTGTCGTGTCCTGTAAGTTGATCACCAGGCACTCTATTAACAAACCTGTCAGATGCCTTTCAGCCACACTGTTGTTTACCCATAAAGGCCTTCCTCTCAGTTGCTGGAGAGGTCCTTTTAGTAAACTGTTACGTAAAGGAATTGCCCCTGGGCAGTGTTGAAATGTCTGGCAGGCCTCTATGCTTATTGTGGTTTAGGGATTCCCAAGGACCATGACACAGGCAAGATATTCTGAGCATGAGCGCAGAATATGGGGGGGGCTGCGGTCCTTACCCTCTTCACCCCTACAGCCCTCTAGTATTTATAGGGACTTTCACAGAAAGACCCCTTCACCACCATCAACGCACACATACACAGAGACACAAATATGCTCAGAGAGAAGATTGGATGGAGCATTCCCTGAACACAGAGATTTATGGCCCATTGGAAACAACAAGGACAGAGAACGGAGAGAGAGACACGTTGGGTCTGATGGTTAGAGAGGGAATGCTGTTTATAAATATCTGGGAATCCATTTTAGCCTGTAATAAAACAGCCCAGAGCATTTCAGACTGCTGTAGTTCTCCATTCCGCTCACCGACAAAAACCCCATATCGGAGGCGAATCGCATAGGCTCGGCGTTCGCGTGCACACACTCAAGTGTGATGTGTAAACTTTTCAGAAATGCGAGATGAGAGGCTCACTGCTGCCTCGCAGACACATTTAGATATCTAGCAGGCTAAATATCTGGAGCTTTTGGGGACTCCGCTGGGGAGCTACAGCCAATGAGAATGCAAGACACGGGCTGAGGGGAAACCAGGGGAGGAGTCGCCTTTACCACTGTATGTGTTACATTTGCAACACGGACCAAAGTTGTTGTTGCAGGTAGAGAAAACAGGCTATAAATAGTAAAGACGTGTGAACACTCGTGCCAACGACAACACCCCCTATAAGCGCTCTGTCTGAGCTTTCTTTTTCCTCTTTGTTTTATCGCTGCAAATCAGCCACCAACAGCTTGGAGCACTTGTTTCTGGCGGACAACCAAAAATCATGTCCCACATATGATATTACGTCATGTACCGTGTCGCTTCTCTCGTGTGTTTTCGTGACAAAAACGTAGTTTGTAGACTAGACTGGGGGATTCATCCAGGTGAAAGATCTAGTAATGAAGAAGAAGACAACTAGACAGAGTTGTGTAATGTGTACAGCGAACTGCCGACTTTGAAAGTCTTGTAATGGGAACAGAGCTTAAGAGTGATCAATCTTGACCTGAGCAGATGGAGCATAGCACTCTCATAAGGAGCTGTGACATTTTGCCATTCATATTTACCAGAGAAAAGTGTCCTCCATGGTTAAAATGGTATGTGTGTGTGTTTACCCTGCAGAGTGGTGAATTTTTGACTGTGGACAGATGTAAAGTGCAAGGGGCCCGGAATAAAGATGACAGCGTCACAGATACAACTGTTGGGGTATGTATCTGTTTGTTTTGAACTAAATCTCCCTTGAGTATCTCTTTCTCAGATTTTTCTCTACCCTCTCCACTTCAGTGCCCTTTCCTCCCATGGGTCGTAGTTGTTGTTGTTTTGTTTTGTTTTTTCAGGAAAAAGCACAGAGGGAGGGAGTATGCAGGGGAGGGTAAACCAAACAACACAGTCATCCATTATGGATCAGTAGAGCAGAGAAGGCAGCCCCATGCTGGATAAATCCTGACTGATGAGAATCGAAAGAGTGGTGTTTGTGTTTTTTGTTGTCTTTGTGTTGTTGGGTCACTCTAACCTTGTTCGGCCAACCCCGGCTCCCCCTCTGAGCGCCGGGCTGCCGACACGCTGCACTAACCCACTTCAAACTGAAAATCAAAACTGCAGGAACAGTGTTTCCCCAGCTGCCTGCTAAGAGACCACAACTTATTTTTTTTATTTGTATCTCGTCTGTCATGGTGGGCTCGCATCATTATCTTCAACCTCAACAGCTCAGCTTAAATATTGACCTGGCCAGCACCTATCTACCTCCCTCCCCGCCTCAACTCTATCAACTCTTAAAATGCACCACACACAAAAGCACACAGAAATAATACAGAATGTATTAGAACCTGAGAGAGGCACTGATGTAGTAGTAGATGGGACATGACAGTGCCTGTATTGTATGAGAAACATCAGCCTTGTCCTATTTGCTCCCCCTCTTTGGGTTCAGGAGCCAGAGGCTGACGACAGCGGGCCGGGGGAGGTGAGCAGCTGGGATGTCAACACTGAACGGATGACCAGCACTGTTGGCAAGCTCTGCAAGACAGAGTCCCAAAACCACATGTCTCCCAGGTACACTGCTGATCACTACATCTGGAAACATTCATACAAGATAGTGTAATGTCATCATGTATGTACACAAGCTACTTTAGATTTTAGGTAACACTTTATTTGAAGGGGTGTTGCATAAGACTGACATGACACAGTCATAACCATGACATGACACATGTCATAAACATGAAGGAGTCTTTATGAATCTTAATGACTGTTGTCATCAAGTGTCATTCGGTAAATTATGATTCTTTTAATGTTTTAAGTTAGCATTGTTTGAGATGTTTGTGTTATGACAACTTAACATTAAAGGAGAATTCCGGTTGATCTCAACACGTAGTTCTGTCGTTTGGAAATCTGGCCATATATGCTGTCAGTAGCAAGAAAGACTAAAACAATCGGTGCTGCCTACACCGTGTTATCCCCCTGCTAGCGTTAGCATCCAACAGGCTTAAACAGGGCAAGTTTTAAACGTGTTTTTAGCCTCTAAACATATTCGAAATGTCATTACAAGTGCCTACCCATGTGCAGTGATTCCTGCAATGCGCCGGGTGCAAGATAGGGCCCTAAGCAAGACAATATAACCAAACTATAGACTGTATAACAATATTTATATATTTTTACAGTCTTATGGACCAAACACAGCCTCTGAGACTTACTTAGTGTTAACGATTTTTGTGTAGTGTTAACGTAATTTAGAATGGGTGTTTCCTCAACAGTTTAAAAAAAATGTTTTGATAACTTAGCCTAACCTAAGCCCAGTTGATTAGGTTCCCTGCTGTCTGTCATGTACTTTAAGCTCCTTGTGTTTCTTCCCTCCCTCAGTAAAGTGGAGAACAGGCTGCAGAGGCGTCCTCGCAGCACCTCCATGAAAGACCGACAGAACTCCAAGGCCCAGAGCGACAGAACCAGTAGCATGGAGAGCGAGTGCTCCCCAGACTCGCGTCTCATAGCACAGGTAAACACCCCGCAAGATGTAATCTCAAGCTGCAGATGTGTTCTTCACACGGGTTTTTAGTCCAGTGGAAATATGCTCAGACTCCTGACTTCTCATTTGTCTCAAAGGTTCCAAGGAAGTCTGTGTATGACCAGCTGAACCAGATCCTCATCTCCGACGAACGCCTGCCAGAGAGCATCATCCTCATTAACACCATGGAGTGGCAAGGACAGGTGTGTGCTTTTCTCTACAGAACACTTTATATCAGAGACTCACCTTTATCTCTTTAGAAACACTTGGGTCACGCTAGCTACAAGCATTTTCCTGACATTACTGCAAAAAGACAGAAATACAAAAGAATATTGGGTAACACTTTACTTGAAGGTATCTACATAAGAGTGCCATGACACATGAACCCTAACCCTAACTGTAACTTGTCATGACAAAAACCAAATGACACGTATTAAAAGAAGTGTTTATGACTTGTTTATAATGTTTATGACATGTTCATGACAGTGTAATGGCACTCTTATGTCGATACCTTCAAGTAAAGTGTAACCAAATATTGTACCCCAGTAGCATGATTGTCCTGCTGCATTTCCAACACGTCCAACCCTGCCTCATGTATAACCATTATCTCATCGGGCCCTTGTGTGTTTCTGCACAGTTTGTATCCGAGTTGCTCCATGAACAGGGCCAGCCCATTGTGTCCACCTGCTCTGCTGCCGATGTTCAAGCTGCCTTTAACACCATCGTTACTCGCATCCAGAGATTGTGAGTCACATACACACACACACAAACACACACACACACACACAAACATGCACACACTGGTTAAATGGCACGAGTCACCAGAGCGTGTGATCTTGCTGCCCGTTATCTTGTTGTAGTCCTCGCCAAATGATGTATGCTTATGGTGGCCTGCTGCCAGAGAACTCCAGGACGCTATCACTCACGCTGCTAAAGTTCTCTCTGCCTGTGAACCCATTCTATCAGAATGTGCCTGTTTTCTCCTGAAAAGTTGAAGTTCAGCCTTCTTCTCTCTTTCTTGGATCCATGTGCTTGGCTGCTGTCTCCTGAGGAAGTCATGTCAGTGGGAGACTGAGGCTGTCTCAGTCTGCCATGCTGCTTTTCTTAAACCTGTTTCCACCGAACTGCAGTTTTTCCACTCTTTACACACATGCTCCTCAGTCATACTGTACTCCAGCTGGGGGCCATGTCATGTGAAGCCATGCAAGTCTCTGATGGTAACATGCTCGCTCAGTGCTGTCGTCGCTTCAGCTGGCTGCAGGGTTTTTTCCCTCAAATGTTGTCACTGAGAACTGAGAGTAAATGGACATTTTAAAACCAACATATATTAGGGTCCTGTTCTGCTATTGGACAGTGAACAATGAACCTTTTAAAATTACCTACAAAATCTTAAAGACTTAAATATCTTACAGCACGTGATTACTTGTAAGACATAACATTTTGAATACTATTAGAAAAAAACAGCTTTGTAAACCTTGAAATCATTTTTAGGGTTTAAGGCCTTTTTTGCCTTTTTCATCTGTGAGCAAGTGAGCAATTAATCAACCCAGCTAAAGTGAGTTGACTTGAGTTTCAGTATTAAAAGAAAAAAAAAAGACGTTTAAAATAATAATCTTTTTGTCATTGTAGGATCTAAAAGCTGTTGCAATATTTGGTTTAACTTCAGAAAGACTCGCAGATACTTTGCAAGTACCTGGTATTAGAAATTAGAACATGATATAATCTGGCTTTCAGTAAATGGTAAGACCGGTTTTAAACCAGAAACAACCCTGTTGACATTCAAATCCTTAGACAGCCATGAATTCTCTCACACGCCCTCTCTGACACACCTTTCATCATTTGGAACTATTCCATTAATTACTCATGCCGCCTCCTCTCCTTGTCTTAACCCCTGCAGCTGTAACTGCAATGCACAGACACCACCGACGATGAAGGTGGCCGTGGCAGGCGACCAGAGTTACCTCAGCACCATCCTGAGGTTCTTCGTGGAGCAGCTGGCCAACAAGACACCTGACTGGCTCAGTTACATACGCTTCCTGGTGATCCCCATAGGTAAATCATCCAGGATTAGTACAAATGCCAGCCTAACATGCTATGATAGCATTGTTTTATACTTAAAGTATTTCTCTGCACTCCTGCACAGGTTCTCATCCCCTGGCAAAGTATGTGGCCTCCTTTGACAGCAGGTTCAACAGCATCTTTATGGACACCGCATGGAGGGAGCTTTTCTGCAGGACAGAACGGCCCACCTCAGGTAGGACGCATAGCTCTGGCGTCTGGCTACAAAGCAAGTCTGCCGTCTAATGTTCAGCAAACTTGAAAGGGAAAGAAATGGGGTCAGAGCATGGGTCAGGGGGCTGATGGATTGGAAGAAGAGTTTTTCCTCCAATTGCAAAAGACAGCTACAGCCTGCTGCAGTGAAGCAAATGGCTCTAGATTATGGCACTCCTCCTTCTCCCTGTAAACGCTCTGCTGCTGCGAAAGAAAACCACCAAGCTGTCAGAACTCTGACTCCGATATATTCCCCAAAAGTTGTCAAAATAACAGTTTGTAAGTCTGTTTGCTGGCACACACATCCATGTTAAATTGGTATTCCCATCTCAACCCTCACTTGTTCTGCCCAGACAAGCCCAACAATTCTCACCCATCCCCACCTATTAATTCACTTAATGTACACCCCATAGGTGCAATAGTTGCAGTCCCACACACCATGTTGATCATCTAAAACATTGTTCAAAGCTTAAAAAAAAAGGAAAAGAAAAACTGGGTCCTCCATCTTTGTCCTTCATTCTTTCATCCTTGACGTTAGCTGCCATCACAACACAAAAGGCAGTGTTTGGATAGGAATGGCTGTGAGTGCTTTCTGTCACAGGGAGAATTAGTTGAAACTGCAGAGAGGCAATAGGTCAAAATATGTTGACATTAAAATCAGCTTGCATTTCCACATTTCAAGTTGGCAAAAATAGGCTGCATGTGGCCCACAGGCCTTCAGTTTGACACACAATTCATCTCATGTGTCATATGGCTGACTTCACCCACATTTTTAAGGACATTTTAGCATCCCCCACCTCCTTAATTCAGTCGAATGAAAATGATTCATGTGCAGTCTTCTAGCGATCTGCTGTATGTGAAAATTAGCATTTGCATCAATTGTCTTGCAGCTTGTTAGTCAGCCATGGAACAGGAGAGGCATATTATTAACAATCTGTCTCCCTGCAGACAACATAGACGTAGCAGGACGAGTCGTTCAGTATCTGGTCGGTGCCAACGTGTCCCACCAGTTCCCCATCTCAGAAGCAATGCTCACCTACAAACAGAAGAGGTAAAGTAACTGTGATTATGTACTTTTTCTGTGGGGGTGGGTGGGTGGGTGTGTGTGTGGGTGCTCTTTTTAAGCATGATTTCTAACTTAAGTACTGATATTAATGCTCAGTATGTTTATTTTCTCACTAAAATGTCCCAGAACAACTATAGCTATGACTGATCATCAGTTAAACTGCATGAGGAAGATGTTTGAATGCATATGCATGCAAGCGGCCACATACATATAACACAAGTTGCTATGAAGTGTGACGATATTGATCCTCACTTATTCTGACATACATAAAGGAGTCGAGGAGAGGCAGGTTCTGGTCCATTTCAAGTAACACTGTTTTATAAAAGGTTTGTGGCTGATTATTACCATTTGATAGCTCAGCGCAGGCCTCGGCTTCTACAAAGTTCACCGTCGAACCAGTCGTCCCACAAACACATCACGCACTCAAAACAGTTTGCTGCATTTCTTTGTCCATGTGATGGTTTTCTTTCTGAGGTTTGACCCAACATTTCCCCTCTTTGTTAGAACGGCTTCCTATTGGTCAGAAGGTACTAAATACAACACACAGTTTTAACACTGTTGCATTCCTTCTTCCCCCTTTCCCCCTTTGATTTGCATTCAAGGAAAAGAAGTTTGTATTTTGATTTTTACATCAGGTATCTAATTCAACTTGTTTTTGTTTTGAACCTCCTTATTTTCTCTCCTCCATTTGGCTTGAGCTCCTTACTGTGTCTTAACATTTCCCTTTTCACACTCGATACTCACCGTGACTCCACGTTGCACTCCTGTCCTGACTTGTGTCTTTGGTTTGCTGTGATTCTTTACTCTGTCCTCTGTGTTGTTGTGTGCTGTGACTATTTGCCTATCAACCTTTAAAACAACCCCAGATATTCACAATTTAACATTCACATTCAAGTGTGGAATGGTTTTTTGGCTCAAACATCCAGCAATATCAGTGTCAGTTACAGAATTTATGTTGACTTGAAAGTGAGCTGAGTGAATCTCAGGACGTGTATTGGTTTACCCTTAGGACATGCTACATAATTATACACTTTTACTCAATATTATTGACTGCTTTGACTGCTGCAAGGCAAATCCAATATTTCAATAAGGTAATATTAATGTGATATGTCCCCCTCATTCTAAACTGCATAAATACTACTCACTCTAAAACACACAGTATATTTCTGCATGAATCAAAGTAAAGTAATTTACAAAAGGATTGGCAGTTAGGTTTAATTTATCGTTTTCCCCCATGTAGTTGTTCTTTTTGTGAGTTATGTAACGGCTTGTGATGCTACACGTTGCTTTAAAAAAATCTTTCCCTTGCAATATGTAACATCACTGAAATAATCTTATATATTAGAGTACTGGCGCCCAAAGTGGTAAGATTGCTGGGGACTGCGGTCTTGGTTCTGCACTGGAACAGAAGCCAGCAGTGCTCTTCATCCTTCCGCTGTTTGCTGTGGTTGCAGTCTATTTTTCAGACTATTGAAAGACATTAGGAGTTGCATCATTTGTTGCCACGTTAGAGGACATCTGCAGAAAGATAACACTTTCTCAGCTCTTCCACGCTGAATCGTTGGGGTGCATTTTCTATGTATTACATGTGTATTGAATTTCAATTGACATTGTTTCTTCCTATCTTTGTATTGTTGGACCAGGTGACTCAACACTTCAGAGTAGTAGTGGAAAGAAGCCTCACAGTTATTTTAGCTGGGCCCAAACTATCACTTTTAACCCCTTGTATAAAAGAAATAGCTCCTAGTACTGGCTGATAAGAAAGACCCCGTCTTCTTTTGGTTGTAAGGAGCATTCCCTTCATTCATCTCATTGTAACATGACCCCCAAGACGACCCCATTCCATGTGCCATTTCTTCTGCGATGGGACATAGTGCAGGTCATGCCAAAGCCATCTTCCCTCCAGGACCATTGAGTGTTCATGTGCACCTCTGGTGGGTTGAAATGTTAAACTCCACCTCTGGTCATACTCACCGCCTCTTTACTCTCTCTCTCTCTCTCTCTCTCTCTCTCTCTCTCTGTTTACAGCCCTGATGAGGACTCCTGTCAGAAATTTGTGCCATTTATTGGGGTAATATTTTTTATTTTTATTTTGTCCTATGCAAAGGTGCTGGACGGAATCGTTGATTCATTTTGTGTTAACTTTAGTTTCACACTGAAACCTTTTTTGTTTTTTTTGTTTGTTTTTTTAAATTCTCGCAGGTTGTGAAAGTTGGGATTGTGGAGCAAAGCCTCTCAACTTCAGGTAAGGAAGGGCTTTATTGAAGGTGTGGTAGTATTTTATCAGGGTAGTGTGTTCAACATTTTACTTTTGATTCTATTTGCTGACTTTATATACTCGATTATGGCTATGTTTAGTTTTATTTGAGACTATTTCCCATCCCCGAATTTGCAGTGGACTCAGATGATGCGATGGGGGTCAATACAAGCATCCTGTCCTCCCCGACGCCCCCATCGGCCGGTCCGTATGGGAAGGAAATTGGGGGCACCCCCCCACAGTCGCCCTCTGTGTCCACGGCCCTCTCTGGAGCTGGGTACGACAACACACACATAATTATCAGCAACAAAACTACATCTTATTTATTTATTTTTTCTCTCACTGTGAATCTGTGCTTTCGTAGCAAAGTGATGTTTTTTTTTTTCTTTGTAGCTCTCCATGTTCGGGCAGTGAAGTGATGGGGCTCCAGGTGGACTACTGGACGTGGCAAGGCCCAGAGAAGAAGAAAGAGGGGGAGAAGAGAGACGTGGGACTGAAGAACACACTGAAGAGTAACTTCCGGTCACTGCAAGTCAGCCGTCTGCCCTGTGGAGGGGAACTCACCCCCCCACCCAGCATGGCCATGACTGTGGTCACCAAGGAGAAGAACAAGAAAGGTACGCTTTGCTTTGGAAAATATGACTGTCCTGACACACCAAGTACAAGACAATACATTGTACCTAATAATTACAAAACATTAAAATATTACTATGTAAGCACAACATGAATATTTATTAATAGAATAGAATTTATTTATTTTTACTTTCTGGTTCTCAAATTGTCCATGCATAAGACATGATGAGTTGGTGTGGTGGAAGTTTCTGTTCAGCGAGGGAGGAATTTGGGTGAAGAAGAGACCTTGTTGAAACAAAAAAAAGACTGGATTCAAACTGGATTAAAAGTTTAGGTATCCGGTGGAAGGGTTTAATTATTTTCTCGAGAGAACAATCAAAAATGACAAGAACAGCAATTCACAATGAACAGAGTTACAAAGTGACAACAGTTCTGTGCCTCGCGTAACATATGCCATCTCCTTATGAACCATTTTCCCAGCCGAAACACGACCATGTTTGGAAGACATTCTAATCTTGAACACTGCTGTCTAAAGCTGTTCCTGTACATCTGTCTAGTGCGTAAGAAGTCCTTCAATAATTTATCTCGTCTACAGATTGGTTCAGGCTCCAACCTTAAGTTCGGGCAAACTGACCTTTGCTTTAAAAACAAGCCTGATGCAGAGATGAGCAGTGTCATTTTTTATTTATCAGACTTCTCACAGCTCTCTCTGGAGCCACAAAAGCCCTAATACAACTTTTTTTCCACATATGCAGTAGTACTCCCTAAGACCTGTAAACACACTTTGACGCGTGAAGTTCCCCTTTAAGTACAAAAAAAATAACGTGTGTAGAAAAAGTTTTTATTAATTTTATTTTTTTTATGCCTCCCTGTTTCTCTCTCCAGTGATTTTTCTCAGCAAGAAGCCCAAGGAGAAAGAGCTGGACTCTAAGAGCCAAGTGATTGATGGCATCAGCAGGTTGATCTGCACCGCCAAGCACCAGCACACCATGCTGAGAGGTAAGGCCCAGGTGCAGACACAACCCCACACCACAGCTAAGGCTATACTGCCATCTGGTGTTGATGTCAGGACCCTCCTCAATATTGCTTAGCAACAGTCAGGTAAACAAAGAGGTATCTGCACCATAGTCAGTATATAAACTGGACCAACAGATCCCGTTGTTCTGGGCGGAGACTAGTGAAGGATATTAGAAGCACTTTTCCGGTGATGGCTGAGCGTTACTGCACAGCCTCCAACTGAGAGAGACGACGTAAATGTGACGTGAGCAACCTGTCTGAAAGTTGGAAGTCTTCTGGTAGCTGTGCCAAGAGAAATCTCAATCATTCCCAATCTTGCAGAGATGGAGAGCGTAGGTATATGTAAGGAGATAACATGGACACAGGCTAATTATTGCTAACTAAAATGCTAGTTAACATTAGTAATTAAACTTAAACAGCTAATGTAAGTCGAAACTGCCTGCGAGCTTCTCCTGTACTGTACGATAATTCCTCTACTATGCGACAGTAAGTGCCGTGGTTATGACACAATCGTTAGCCTATTTTTACAAAAACGTCTGCTACGGAGCCATAACGTGAGATACAAGGTAATGGAGCCTTTTATACATTGTCGTATTTCTTTAGAAATAAACAATGGACAAATAGTCTTTAAACGCTTCAGATGTAAAGTTATTCGCTGTCAAAATGAATGGCAGTCAATGGAATGCTAACGGCAGGTGAGTGCTTGTTAGCATCAAAATGGCGCCATAGGATCTACAGGTTGTTGACAGACGCTTACCCCCTTCATCTGCACTATAAAAGAAGCATCAATTATGAGATTTTTAATGCATTATTCATGTATTTATGCATTTAACTATGATCCTTTTTCGTCCTTAGTCACTATTGATGGAGTGGAGTGGAACGATGTGAAGTTTTTCCAGCTCGCTGCCCAGTGGCCAACCCATGTCAAGCACTTCCCGGTGGGAATCTTTGGTTACACTAAGCCTGTGTGACCCTGGCCACCGTCCACTCAACCGCCACCAGAATCTCAGCTGCACTTGTCTCACCGAGATTCTACAGAGAATTAGAGGAAAAGCCAACAGGGCCCCCCCCCCCCCCAGTAATAGTTTTCCTGTGGAAATCTTACTGACTCACAACCACATGTTCAATACACAAATTTCATGTTGTCAATTGGATGTTTTTGATGTTGTTGGGTGTTGTTGTTGTTTTTTTACACACTACAAAAAGAACAAGTACTATTTTGTAAGATTTGTGCTACCGCCTCGGAGGTATTTTGAGGTTTTGACAATTTGCCACATTTCGATAATGGCAGCTGTGTTTGCACTTTGTTTTTGTTAACATTTTATTATTTCTGTGAAATCCTACATTTATTGTTACTCTATAGACAATGGAGGAGTGTGATGGTGATGTGCAGTGGCGTGTGTGAGATTGAGACCGTGTTTGTTGTTGAAAGTTGGAATATTGCTGTGAATCTAGGTGGAATCCTTCTCTTCTAACTCAGTGCTCAGTTTTTCTTACTCGTCCCTTTACTTTCTCAAGAAGGTCAATTTTTATAGATAGGAACAGAACGTTCTGTTTGCCTCGTTGCTTTTAAGCGCATCATATACCTAAAGCAAAAAAGAAACAAACTAATGGTATTTTTGAAGGTAGCTATAATGAATGTAGCTATGGAGCATTTGTAACATGTAAGCAGTTCATCAGATCAGCTCATTATTAAGTGCTGAAGATTTTCTATCTGTGTTAAGTGTACATTCAGACATGTACAGTAACATCTACGTGGAAGCAGGGTAACATTACACCACAAAACATATTTCAACTATTAACAGCTGAATGCCAAATTTAGTTGTGACTGGATGAACTGTCGTATTGTTTCAAGGTCCTGAATTGTTTGTTTCCCAGCTGCCCCGTGTTCAGCTTGATGTACTGGCTTACCTGAGAGGCCGTCTCACAGATTTCTCCAGATGTGCAGTGATGTGCCAAAGTCAAGTTCCTTTTACAGTGTAACCACCAGAGCTCTTGGCTTGGCCAAACTTCATAGTATGTTAAACTGAAAAGTAAAATCGTACATTTAATGTATGTGGTGTGGTGGTCCCTGTGGAGATCAGTATTTAGATTACTGAGATAATACTTTTGACAAATGTACCAGTTAGTGCTTCACATTTGGCCAAATGTTATCCTAACCAAGCAATTACCGTTGTGTCCTTTATTACAGCTTCAACGTGGCTGGACGTGCAAGTAGTACCTTACCTGAAACATACTGTTGGTCAGTCTGTAATGTGTAAGTCCGCTATGGGAAAATTACAAATAAGTTGGACTTGAAACATGCTTTGACAGTTACGTTGAGCTCAAGACAAGTATTGAATTACTTTAAAAATGATTTAAAAAAAAAAAAAAGTGTATGGAGTCTTGCCAGAAGTGTCCAAGTCACTGCCTGTGTGTGTCTGTGTAGGTGTGCTATATGTTCGATGGTACTCCCTGAATAGTGTTACGTGAAACATTTGCAATAGGAAACCTTTGGACAAAGGGCCTTCTGTATGAGTTAATTGTTGCTTTTTTATAAAGTGAAGACTTACAGGCTTTGATTGGCTGGATTTTTTTTAGTGATGTATATAAATATATACAAGATGTATCATTGTGAATCGCAAACCCCCCCCCCCCCCCCAACTAAATTGAAAGCACAAATAGCTTACATTTATTTCTTGACATGAATGCCAAATATATTTCAGAACTATGAAGTTGAATTGTACAATGCGAACACTATTAGGTATGTCATTTCTCATACATTTCCCTCGCTTTGGAATGCACTTTCATGTGGTTTTCTACATATTTTAGCTCAAATTGGGACACACTTTGTTTTTGAGGTGAGGCGTTACAAGGGTTTTATTTGAAATGTAAACCACTACCTATATTCTAGAGAAGGCAGTTTTTGTTTTCAAAATGACCTTTTTTTTTTTTTTTTTTTTTAAATAGGGATGTTGTATCTATGTTGATGGTTTCAAGTGCCCTATGAGGTCTGGAAAACTGTCACGGCTGTCTGTTACTTAGTTTTGCCACTTGATGTTGAAAAGCTTATTTTGCAGCTACCACCGTACGTGTCTGCCTGTGGACTACACAGTCAAGTTTTCTCGTCTCCTGCTTTTTGAAGGGTTCACTATCTTCTTTTAGTTGGGAGGCCATCTGGCCCTTACAGATTTATAAACTTGGGCTGTGAAGAGTTAGCCAGGGCAGAGTTGTTTGAGGGAATTTGTCATGCGAGTTAGCCTTTGAAATACTAAACGGGCATAACAAGTGTATTTTTAACGTATTTGACCTCAAGTTTTTTTTGGTTTTTTTTTTGCCCTAAATCTAGAGGTAGCATGGGGGTGTTTTACAAGACTGGATCAATGAGCAGGCATGCTCACTTTGTCACCAAAATTTAGCACAGCAACAAATTAACTCTTAACATCAGTGTTAGTTTTCTTCATGAATGGTCAAACTACAATAACATGCCATCTCGTTGCTCCTGTTACTTGAAATGCCACCCAGTGTCTTTGCACAAACCCTATTTTAAATGACATGACAGTATTTTTAAATTTACCACTAAAAATATGGATTACTCCGCATGTTTTACTATAGATGTAAATATGTTTTGGATTTTTATATTGTTTTGTTTCTTTCCATGCTCACAAGCAGTTGTGTTTAATAAAATTTGTAATCTTCTGTACAAAAAGCTCGTCTTTATTGAACTTTCTCTCCAAACGGTCCACTTGATTCCATTGTAAGGACCAAAAATAATAATACAAGTGATTATAAGCAAGAGACAACAATCTCCAGTCCCAAACATTCCCCGGTGTGTTATTTAGCCGAGATAGAGGGCATGTTGACGTAAACCTTCATCGGAGGCAGCGGTTTAATCTTGCGTCCTGCCCAGCCTCCTTTTCTCTGCCACAAGCCGCTCGAGGGGCGAATGCCAAGCCAGCGGTTGCGACCAGCTTTGCCGATGATCCGTTTATTGTGGTCGATGTTTGACACGCGTCCCACCGTTACCATGCAGGTCTCCAATACCTGAGTGGGTCGAGATGACAACATTCAGTTCGGAGTGCAATATGGTTTTAACACGGCAGGTGGAATCTTAATCCAGATGACCTCACCTGAACCTGCTGCTTTGAAGGAAGCTGAATGATTGCTGTTCCATTTACTTTACGAAGCAAAACTCCACTAGTGCCTGAAAACCAAATGAACCACCACGTTCAGTTTAGCGATTGCGAGTCACCACATTTCACAGCTGCTATTACATTGTTCCAAATGCCTGAGGCATTCAGATGACATTAGATGAAACAATGAATCCCTATAATGAAACTGTCGCAAGGATACCGTAACAGAACAGATAATAATGGAAGTTAACTAGAGCCCGACCGATATATCGGCCGATATTAGGCATTTTCCAAACTATCTGTATCGGCATTTATAATGGCCGATAAATGAATATTTAAAAAATAAACTAAAAACGGACGAAACACCCTTCAACCATGTTATGAGTATTGGCGTTGCATAGTTTGTCCACCAGAGGGCGCTCTACAACGTCCCTGTTGCCAACACTCGTGTTTAACCTTTTAAAAGGTGCACTATGCGTTCCTGCATGGTTTCAGCGCGATTTCATTTTTGTCTTAAATCGGAGGCATTTCTCCTTGATCCACTAGCTGCCTGCCCCCTAAATACACCGTGAAAAAGCCCAGCCTCGGGAGACAACACGGGTCGTAAACATCAAACAAACACTAGAGGCACAGGATAGGCACCAAAATACAACACGTTCCAGCCAATCACCGACAAGATGGTTGGGGGAGGGGGTGGGGGTTAGTGACAGTTAGGGGCCATCCACACGGAGAAGCTTTTTGATGCTAACGCGCGTTTTGCCTCGTTTGGGCCGATTGTCCAAACGAATCCTGTAAACACACTGCCTGAAAAACACTTTTTTGAAACCTGGTACCAGGGTGAAAAAATTCGAAAACAGCTCCCTTTTGACTTCATTTGGACGGCGAAGCCGCATACGTGCGTATCGATGAGGTCATCGCCACGCCCCTCGACCTCTAACGTTATGTAGCTAACGTTAAACATCGCTAAAGTAGCTGACGGCTCCAGCAGGGATGTAACGTTAACGTTAGCTGCTATGGTTAGCTGTTTATAAAGTGGAAGTAGACAACTTATCAACTAGCTAGCTAATCTGTCTGCTAAATCAACTCCTTGAACGGATTATAGTAACTTTTAGCACGGCTTATTGTAGAAAGGCTACCGCAAGAACAACGTGTAGATAATCAAAAAGACATTGGATCATTGATGTTCGTTTGACTGCCGATGTTAGCTAGCAGCGTTAGCGCGCTGCAATCATGTCCGATGGCAGACAGAATTGCAAAATAAAAAGCAATCCAACAGCACATTACACAATGTAAACAAAGACGCGTTTTCTTGCGGCGGCCTTTATAAAATGAGCAGTGGTGAAAGTTATTATAGTCTATCATGTTATGATCGGGAGTGACTGAAGACTACAGTCTCTTCTTCTCCGTTTTTGGTGAATTTCTGTAGCAGAAAGAGCACCACCTATAGGCCTGGAATATGAAGTAGCGTGTTGAGTCCTTTTACAAATGGATCCGTTTGGACGCACATTTTTTTTGACACGGTTCCAGGGAAGACGGGGGAAAAAAAGATTGTTTTGGTACGTGTGGACGTGGCCTTAGTCAGTTAGTCATGACAGTTACGGAAACATGGGGGGAGGGGCGAGCTGGCTCTGTTTTGTTTTGAATTTACTTGGAACGTCAACAGAAGTGACCATGCAGGAACGCATAGTGCACCTTTAAGTTTCATATCTTAAGTTTGTATTTTTATACACTTTATTATTTATCAGAACCTTAATATATTTTGATGGTCCTCTGTTCTGACAATAAAACAAGTTTATTTTTAAACTGCATTGTCATATTATTTTAGTGAGGACTCAAATAACTAATGTTAGGGAAATCTGTTTGTTTTGTTACGCGTTTCTGGATTTTTTAAAAATATATATATCGGCCGATATATCGGAATATTGGATTTTTAAATCACCAAATATTTGTATTGATATCGGCCTTAAAAATCCTTTATCGGTCGGGCTCTAAAGTTGACTGTGAAGTTATGATTGGTGTACTTCACTACTTGACATTTTAAAGACAACATATTCGATTAGCAATCATAAAATAGAGTCTAAACATGCATTTAGGAAATACTAAGCAGAAACACGCAAATAATGACCTGCAGCACGAATGTACTCCGATCCCCTCCCTGGTTGGATCTCCAGGTTGTTCACCAGTGTCCCCACAGGAAGAGCTCCCAGTGGGTAGGCATCACCCTCATTGGCTGAGACTAAAACAAAAAGGATAGAGTATACATTTTTGTTAAATACAAATGATCTGTACTTCCAGCATCTTGAGGGGGAATGGTTGGAGGATGACAAACCAGAGTGGCTCTCATACCTGCCATGCGTCCAATAATTCCAGATGTTTTGATGACGTCTCCAGCCTGCATGTTCGCTGTAGCAATGATCCATCTTTTCCGGTTGCCTCCAGCTACCAGAGCAATGTCAGCAGACCTGTGTAATAAAGATTATGACAACCAACTGTATGTTTAGAATACATGTTAAAGTCCCGTGTGTTGGGAAAAAAAGAAGACAGTTTATTAATCCCCGGAGGTAGGAGGGGGGGTCCCACCTGCATGGATCGTATCGCACTTCCACAACCTTCTCTTCAAAAGGCTGGGCCTCTCGGTTCGGCTCATAGCGCAGTCGCTGGAAGTCTATCCACCTGTATTTTTGTTTATGGCCACCGCCAATGCCGTGTGTCCGTATCCTTCCTGGAAGGCAGAAAGAAAGATGAGCAACTCTTTGCACTTGGCTCTAGTCAGAACAAGTAGCACAGCTGTTATAAAAGCAAATACATCACTCAATGCTGTCAGCCCTCTGCCCGAGGCTGAACATGACTTCTGGTTGACGACTTAAGTGGAAACCTGAGGGGAAATTATTATTGGGTGATTCTCATGCTCTACTCATAAAACTATCAAACAGGTGCTTGATTTCATTTTATTTATTTTTTTATTTTTTAAAAACAGGCCTGCAACTACAGATTATTCATAACAATTCATTATTAATTCATTTGCAGGTTACTTTCTCAGTTAATTGATTCATCATTTGGTGTATAAAATGTCAGAAAAAAGGTAAAAGAAGAAAGAAAAGATAGATATATATCTTATAGCCCAAGGTAAAATCTTCAAATTGCTTGTTTTAGCTCTATTGAATCCTGTTCAAGATGTGTGAACATTTTATTATATAGGACTATTTCAGTCGTTCCTCTGCAACAACTAATGTACATAACCTCGTACAGGTTTACATCCAAAGCTGTTTTACTTAGTCTTATGGAACCTGGACTAGAGTAACACTGACAGCCTACATACTGTTTAAAACTCTGCACACCGATTTTCTCTGTTCAGATCACATGAGTCTGGGTCTATTTTAAAACCTTCTGCACTTATGCCAGCTGGGCCTCGACTAGATTGACACTGAAGGCCAACAAGACTGTTTTAAACTCTGTTTGAGATGTGTACACGTTTATTTTTGGTGAAAACAGAACAAATTCAATACTGCACATTAACAGCCAACTTAAAGTGCTCATATTATACAAATTTTCAGGTTCATAATTATATTTAGGAGGTTTTAGAGAATAGGTTTACATGGTTTAATTTTCAAAATACACCATATTTTTGTTGTACTACACATTGCTGCAGCTCCTCTTTTCACCCTGTGTGTTGAGCTCTCTGTTTTAGCTACAGAGTGAGACATCACACTTCTGCTTCATCTTTGTTGGGAGTTGCACATGTGCAGTACCCAGGTAAGGACTACTAGCCAGTCAGAAGCAGAGTATGAGGTCGTGCCACGCTAGCAGCTAGGCGAGCATTATAACGTGTGTTACAAAGTGACGCTCGTTCGTCACGGAAGTAAAGGCTGGACTACAATAGAGCTGTTTGGAGCAGTTTGTGAACAGGGTTTACTGTTGGAGATGGTAAGTCCCTTTGGGGTGGACTTTGGGCTTTTTCACTTCGTAAACCTATAATGTGCACAAAAAAGATGTATAACACAATGAAGGAAAGGGAAAAGGCCAAAAAGCATAATATGAGCACTTTAAACATTGTCTTCCTTCACCTTTGCTTGTCATTTATTCTATTCTTCTCCATTGACTACAATCTTTACCTGAGTGATCTCTGCCTCCTGTCTTTTTCATTCCTATAGGCCTGGTGGTGTACTTCTCCCTCTGCTTCCAAAAGGTCCTGTTCTGCTCCAGAGAGGCTGTGGTGAGGAAGCCTCTGCACTGCCCGACTGTACTGGTTACCTGAGTTCCCAGCTTGGTCTGCGCAACTGCCTGTTAACACAAAAAGCAAAATAGATAGTTTGATGGCTGTGCTGATGATTTAGATCTCCAGTATGGATTGACAGGCAGTGGATGTTGTTTACCTGCAAGGAGAGCAGAGCAGGCTGGGACAGAGTCAGGGAGCGCAGGGCTCGAGTTAGACACGACACCGCCATCATTACCACGTCCTCCTGACACAGCTGAAGAGCAGAGACACAGAGGTCAGTTTGACAGCTGCTATAGTTTTGTGGCTTCGGTTCAGAATCAGAATCAGCTTTATTGGCCAGGTTTGCGCAAACAAACAAGGAATTTGACTCTGGTTAATCTTTGCTCTCAAAGTATAACACTCACTTAACATAGAAGAATAAAAACAGAAAGACAGTAAGAAATATTAAAAACAAAATACTGTTAAGTATGCAGTATAACAATACAACAGAATTTAGAAATTTACAAAAAAATATACAACAACAATTGAAGAGAGGGAAGGGAAGGAATAGTGCAATATCAGTCTGAGATTTAAGATTTAAATATAGTGCAAGGCAGTTCAGTGCAATAACGTATTAATAACAATATTGTAATTGTAAGATTGAAAATAGACATGACGTTGATTTGTCTTTCTCACTAACGTTACCTGGCGTGCACCATTTACTCGACTCTATCCGTTCTACACATTTCTCCTGCTTTGAATTCAGCTTTTTACTTAACTAAGCCTATAGAAATCAAATCTTTAGAGTTCAACTAAATATAACTACCTACATATGTTTCTATTGCATACTATGCTGCCATCACCCTAAACCTAACCTTACCAAATGGCCAATAACATGAGCTATCGCTAGGTTAATCATCAAAGCTCTATAAATACACCTTCCTTTTATTTTCTGTTTGAATAAACTAAGCCGAATTAACCACGTATATCATGTCCACGTTACTAAATAAATCAGTGTAATAGTAACATTAAACCAACCTTTATATTTGACTTATTTCATCACAAGCTTCTCGTCGGCGTCCTTCACGGTCCTGCACGCTGCGTCGCGCACTGATGACGTATCCTCCGAGCTCCTCTGTGGACTGTACACACATATAGCTAGATATAAAACAGTTAAACACAAGTTAAAGTTGATTGATGAAATATCGATCTTCCATTGTCACAGCTTACAGGGCACGTATATACACCTGTCGTAATACATACAGTAGAGTAGCAATAGATCAATCTACCGGCTTCTTCATTCTCTGACAGATAATATTCATTTCTCCTCTAGGTGGTAGAATTGCCTTCTTAACGTACAGTAATGTAACAGTGGATGCGAGCTCTAACCTCCTAAACCAAATAGAAACTACTTATTTTGTAATAAGTGTCTGAGTTCTATTATAACATTAGGCTACTTTGGGTTTATTTTCATAAGAAATATTACATATATTTTCTGGTTTGTCATCATTTGTCCTATATAAATGTGTACTAGCATAATTTTCATTCTACCAGACACAAGAAGAAATGTAAATACGAAATATATATATATATATATTTTCCATTATTCCATTCCACTCCATTATAGACAGAATACCAGCTGAGCTCAGTTGCATTTTTTTTTTTTTAACCAGGGCAGCAGTTTTCAGATTACATTATGTGCTTACATAATTGCAAAAGGGTTCTCCAATGTTTTCTCAGTTAGCCTTTTAAAATTATATCAGATGAGTAAACAGAATGTGCCTTTGGAACATTGGATGAATGGTTGCTGATAATGGACACTGTAGATATTGCATTAAAGATCAGCCACTTCTTCAGTCGAGAACCCTTTTGCAATTATGTAATCACATAATGTAATCTGACAACTGCTGCCCTGATTTAAAAAAAAACAATGCAACTGATCTCAGCTGGTATTCTGTCTGTAATGGAGTGGAATGGAAATTTCTAAGTGACCCCAAACTTTTAGCCGGTAGTGTATGTTTGTGTATGTATATAGAATGAATAATAATGAATAATTCTACCAGTTCAATGCTGGTAGAATTATTAGTAGTAATTATTATTATTATTATATAGTTAAAGTCATCTTCTGATTTACAATCATTTTAAAGTGTAAAGATTTGTAATATTTGACTAAACATTTGTGTTTGTAGACACCAATATAGATAGATAGACAGATAAACAGACAGATAGCTAGACAGACAGATAGACAGATAGACAGACAGACAGACAGACAGACAGACAGATAGATAGATAGACAGACAGATAGACAGACAGATAGATAGATAGATAGATAGATAGATAGATAGATAGATAGATAGATAGATACACAGATAGACAGACAGATAGATAGACAGATAGACAGACAGATAGATAGATAGATAGATAGATAGATAGATAGATAGATAGATAGATAGATACACAGATAGACAGACAGATAGATAGACAGATAGATAGATAGATAGATAGATAGATAGATAGATAGATAGATAGATAGATAGATAGATCAGTCATACAGTGATCTGGCAGTCGAAAACAAAACATGACGTCACTATAATTCAACTCAGCTGCAGAGGCTGCTGGGAGAATCTTGCTGTGTCGGAGACATTTTGGATTTAAAGGGGCTGAGCCGTCAGTCCTAGCTCTTGGTAAGTTATAGCTGTCTGTATTTACACTTACTAATATTACAATTGTTTGAACCCTGTATATGACCGTGTATTTAAGTGGTGTCAATTTAAGATACCGTGTATAGAAAGAATCAGCTCGGCGGTTTGAACAGGGTGAACTCGTAACATCTAGCTAGCTAGGGAGTGGTGATGCTAGCTGGTTAGCTGAAGCTAGCTAGTCGCTAACCGGAGCGCTAAACAGATCAAAAAGCAAGCTTCATTGTAAGATTTGCTAAATTAAAAAGTGTTCCTCCAAAACAAATCACAACAAATCTAGTAAAGGAAAGCACGGGTTAAATCTGCCCTTATTGTTAATATGGACCCTTTATATGGAGGTAGAATATAAAGCCCCGTTGTGAACTGCGAAAGTCATAACAAAATGAAATTGTTGGTCTAATAACGAGCAGCGCTCAAGTGAAATGATAGACCATCCGATCCGTTGTTTGACGTGTTGTATTAATTTGCAAGTGTTCAGAAAATTCTCTGTGTTCTAAGCACGTTAAGGTTGTGCAGAGTCATTAACATGTAGCTACCACGATATTAAATCAAATGTCCAGCATCGTCGGTCAACACTGCTAACGTTATATCATTTGTAGGAATGTGTAAACAACAGTGTTATAAGCAAAAGTGTCGCCTTTTCTGCATAATAACCCTTAGGTTAGGCAGATGCTCTACCTGGTATTTTATTCCTGCACCAGCAGCAATATTCAGGCACACAGTTTTCAGACAACCATCAGTGGGAAAACTGCCCTCCAGCTGCTGGTGTGATGGATGACTGTGGACAGTGGCACTTCCCTCCTGGTTGTCCCAGCCCACCACACCCTCCTTGGTGGCTGGCTCTCCTTTGTGTCTGGTAGTGATGCGGATGATGTTGTTGGATTGCTGTTTTTGCAGAAAACAGAGGAAGATGGAGTGATCTATTGGTGTCGAACTTGATCAAGTAGACAGGAAATGCTTCTCTAGGGAGATGGAACAGAGACCGGCCACTGGCTTGTTTACGCACCCACCACAGTCTGCCTTTTTCCATTTCCCAAGCTAGTATTTTACTACTAATAAAGGCACCACACCCTCTCTCAAACAGTCTCAGTTGTATTTGCTCATTAAAGATTTCCAGCTCAGCTTTTCAGTAAGGTTAAAGTTATGTAAATTTAAACCAAAGCCGCATGACTTTAGAGAAGAAAATGCCAGCTTATTAAGAGTTGTTATCCTGCCCTTTTAAGTCAGTAAGATTCGGTGGCTGGGTTAGTTCAGTTGGTAGAGCAGGCACACATATATAGCGGTTTACTCCTCAATGCAGCGTCCACGGGTTCGACTCTGACCTGCGGCCCTTTGTTGCATGTCATTACCCTTCTCTCTCCCCTTTCATGTCTTTCTGTCCTGTGGAATTAAAGGCCTAAAATGCCCCCAAAAAAAGTCAGTAAGATTCGATGTGCAATAACTCGTGGCAACAGGAGATCAGTGAGCAAAAGCCCAGTCGACTTGAAAGACTGTAGTGCAGCGAAGGAAGGGAGATATTCAAAGAAACGAGGGCCTGAGTGATGATGGTGATTTCCAAAGGGAGATGTGATGATGTCAGGGTTGAGGCCTCTCCGGAGATGGAGACTAATAAAGAGCGGCGCTCTGGGTGGGCAAACGCGACAAAGAGGCGGCCCCGGTTTCCACTGCTCCAAGGGAAATAAACCAGTCAATACAGAGTACAGTTCTTTTCTGTAAACACAGAACTGTCTTCCATTACGCTGTTCGCTCCTCTTGGGCATTTCTATTAGCTTCTGGGCAGGATGTGCTATGATTGCTACAATATAATATGACCTTTGATCCCCCTGCGAGGTTGAGTCATCTGACTCGGCCGTGAAATTCAGTTTCTGGTCCTTCTGATCTAAACCATGTCAAATTAAGAAGAACTGTCTATTTAGTTGTTTTTAAAGAGGTTTGAGTTTCATTAGTAAACAGAATTTTGATAATATGAGGTTTGATTAATTTTTCTCTTAAGGCCCATGGACCACAAGTCTCTCTCTCCAGATATGTTTGTGCTTGTATTAGGAAAAATCCAATGTAATCACAAACTAGATAGTTCTCAAATCGCTGCTGTATTATTGAGCCCTTTATGAGCCCATTATTGAGTGCCTGTCTGTATGAATACACATTTCCTGATATATGAAATATGATCATTGCCGTCCCCTGACACAGTTGCAAGTGTTTGCTGGGCTACAAATGGCTCCTATCACTTTATGACCATTTGATGGACTGCACGTGGTTTGGTCTTAGATTAGAAGTGAAATTGGCTCACCAGACATGCTGCTTGGTGCTAAGGTGAGAACGTAGGCCCGGGAGCTACATGTGAATCAGTGTAATATTATTTTCACGTAACCTGTAGTACCACGAGACAGTAGGTTTGGACCTTGCAGCGTGTTGTGTGTGTGCCCTCATCCTTGGGGTCATGTGAAACTCCGTTTGTGCCTGTAAACAGTGTCATCGAGTCCATTCTAGTTAAAGACCTATTCCTTTGTGTCTGATGAGGAGCAGAGTCTAGATCAGGGTGGCTCCCTCCCCCCATCCAACATGCTCCTCTGCTCTCCTCCCCGCTGTGGGCGGGGCTGTCTCTTGATGTGCACCCTGAGCTGATGTTGGTTGTTCTGACAGAGCAGTGGGAAGGTCATCATCCTCCCGCACGCAGCCCTCGTCCTCCTCTCCCCGCCATCGGCACTCATCACTCTCACTCCTGTCCTGTTTCATTCCCATTTGCCTCTGTTTCGCACGGAAGGTTTCCCTTTTCATTTTAGGGAGGATCACTTCGGATTAGCACAGCGGTTTTATGATGATGCACTTTGCCAGCGTGTAGCGCTATTGCTGGAGGAGGAGTCATTATTTCATCAGCTTTTCACCGTGCCAAAGTATGAGGCTCTGATCTGCCACTGAGACCAAGGTTAGTTTTCTGGTCCAGCATGCTGTAGCAGCTGGAAATATTGCCAGCAGGAATGATAGATGGATTAAGCCTTTAGTCTGCATCTAGTGGGTTTTGTAATAAATATAAAGAGTGAGAGCTTAATTTGCACATACAGCGATATCTCTTTTAATTGCCAGTAGATATTTACACACATATGAGGAATGTAGCCTTTGCATATAACCCATCCTGACTAATTAGGATGGGTAGGCAGCTACAGTCCGGGGACCAACCCCAGTTTATAATGCCAGTACCTACGTCAAGGGCAATGGCAGGAGTTACCTGTCATGCATGTCTTTATGGTGGGAGGTAACCAACACAAACACGGGGAAAACATGCAAACTCCACACAGAAAGCCCCTGGCCGGACCCATTATTCAGCAGTGCCTACTTTGCTGTGAGGCAGCAGTGCTCATCACATTCTTTATATGTTGTTTTTCCTCATGAAGAAAAGCCATGACCCCTTTTGGTTAGAATGAGTTGTTTCACTATAATGGTTCCTACATACAAACATGCCACTCTTAATGGTTTTAGCAACCATACATTTCTTTAAATAGTCTAATCCGTTGCAAAGTACCAGTGTGAGGCAGGAACATCTGTTGATGCGCCATGTCTTATCTATGTTGCGCATGTGGCAGGTCAGGTAGCTCTGAGCTGGTGGTATCCTCGTGTGCCCGTGTTTACTTTTTGGCTTGTTTTAGGAAGTGAACTTTTGGTTTTACTAGCTTGCTAACTCGCAGCTACTGAACCTCGACTAACACTTGATCCTGATCGTGAGGGCATTTGGATAAAAGCCCAGATCAAATGAATGTGTGCTCCCTGCTGTACAGTGTAATGTGTCATATGTATACGGTGAGTGCATTTTCCCTGTTGTCCCAAAAGCGCTGTAATCCATTTTCAGCAGTATGAGAAGTCTTATTCTGGCCTGATGAATTGAAGCTGGTACGTAGCCGGTCAGTCATTTCCTTTTAGTCAGTCTGTTGTTTTTCATATGAACCTGTGATGCTGTCATGTGCTTCATGTGCACGTGATTTTGATGAAACACAACAAAGTCAATGTTAAAGATTAATTCAAGGGCGGTGAAGAAAAGCAGCAGGCCTGTTGGACTTTAGCTCACCTCTTAAAAGACTTAGAAAATATTAACTTCTTGTCTGAGTCCTTCAAGCTGTTTGTGTGTTTCATCAAGCCGAAGCTGCTTGTTTCTCCCCTGACTGTCATACAAGTGCTTCTTCTCTTTGTTGGCTACAGTGTACGCTCGGCTAGTCGTGCCTTTCATCCACTTATGTGTTTCAACTGTTGAGACAAGAGGGTAATAAGCTGTCTGATCTGTGATTATGCTTGATCTTTCAAAGAGATCATTTCATATCTTGATCAGAGCAGGTAAGAGCTTTGGCGCCAGCGCCTAACAGGGAGAAAAGTACCGTAGGCTGCGATGGAAGAGCAAACTTCTCCTCATATTTTCTCTATGCAAGTTAGGCTTGTATAATCCTGTTGACTTAAAGGTATTTTATTAGCTAAACTCAATGTCTTCATTCATAAATATGTCCTCATTGGTGTAAAATGACCTCTGCCAATGATCTGACTTATCCTCATAAGCGAAGAATTTCTTATCTGTATTTACATTGGACGGGCCAGTCCAAGGAGGCTTCCATGTCGTTCCACCATTTTGAAAACCTCTAATCGCCGAGAGGGACATAAAACACTAGCCTACCTGTCTAGCTTACCCACAACGCATTTTCGTTCAGAGCCAGCGTCACGTGACTGAAACCAGCTGAAACGGAGAAGGAGATCAGTGAGAGGCGCTTGTCACCGCCCCGGCAAATTTGAAAGCCTGCACCGCACTTTAGTTCATAATGGAGGACCGTACTTACGCCGAGCCACAGGAGAAGGAATCCTCGTCGCCAAAAAAAGCGTTGGAAATTGGAAGACATGTTGTCATAGCTTCTTGGTACATAACGGCTACCGTAGTTGCTACACGCATTTGAAAAACGTATATGACATAAACGCATATGACACTTGTCTATTTGAGCATGCAAATGACAGCTTGATTTGTTTGTTGCATTTCAATAGACTTGTATGTAAAGTAGCGAGTCGGTTTTTTGTTAGGACAGAATGGCTTTCAGTTATCTATTTTACCTTCATGTATTGTAAGTTCTCCCCAAAACGTGTTACTTCTTGCCTGCTGAATAACTTTACAGTTAGCACATTTTACTGTTCGGCACGCTTGCATCCACTGAATGCAAGCGCTCTGGTCATTTTGTTTTTGGCGTCCTAAACATTTTTTATATATCTGAATGTACATGCCCATTTGATTGTGATGTTTGGCCTCAATTATGTTTTTTTAAATGCTTAGCAACGAACACAAGATCACACTTTTTTCCCCCTAGACTTCCATGTGGGCATATATGTGATGATCTGAAATCTCTTGAAGTGGTTTAGAGTGCATGTTACTATTAATTTATTATACGTTGTTTTATTAGAATGGGGTCATTTGATGTGGGAGGAAAACTGCTTAATGGATCTTTTCACAGCATTCTTCTGAAGAGGTTGGCTGTCGCTGTGAATTAGCTTTTTACTGCTCTTCTGTTTCTTCCTGTAAAATGGAAGTGAAGACATGGTTGTATATGAAGTGCAATAAAGTACAACATTGCAGATGAGAGGTGCTCAATGTCACCTCTGAGTACCATATCTGTGTTATATCAGCGTTTTAACAACTTAAACAACATGCTACCTGCTTTGCATCAGGCTTACGCTGAGGCTTCAGGAAGTTGACAAAAAAGTGTATTTGTAGGAAAAACAAAAAATCTATTGATTTTCTTTCGAATGTTATGCTTTTTTTTTTTCTTTTTTTTTTTTAAATCTTCAATGGATTTTAGGAAGCGTGTTCATGAACCTAAGGATGGTTAAAACCCTCAGAACCCTAAGGCATCGTCCACGACGACAAACGGCACCTCTGATTAATATTTAGATAATTTGATAACGGTTTAATGTAACTTCTTACCGATTTTTCCTGCTAAAAGCTAAGCAGTTAGCCATCACGGGGGTGTCTTTGGTGTCTTTCTAGCCTTTACAGAAGGTTTTCTATCTAGCCTGGAACTTGTGCCTCTTTTCGGAGTTGTTCAGCAATAAATCCAAACTCTTACATCCTAGATTTATCCACTTGATGTCCATAATTTATCACGTTTTCGGTCATTTCTGCCGCTAGCTTTCAGTGCTACCGTCTACCATAAATCTCCCATAATGCTTTGCGAGATTGTGTTGACGTCTGTCAACCAATGGGAAGGCAGGTCCGTCATACAAAGACTATATGGAATGGAAAAGAGAGATCACTCCAGCGAATCCGAACGAGAACAAAGACTATAGAGTGGAAAGATAGATCACTCCAGTCTATTACCATGTAAATAGTTTGTCCTTTTACATGAGTTATAATGTTCATTATGTTTATTTTTGTACTGCATGACTCCAAATATATAGGAGAACTGTTTTAGAACATTGCTGTGTGTAATAAATATGACATTATTATTTTGATTATTGGCATAAGTGAATGTCATGAGGGCAAAAGCGTCTGGACTTTTTTGAAAAAATGTGTATATTTTGTCAACTGTATAAGTTATAATGTTTATTCCTTCACAGTGTGACTCCTAATACATATGGGAACTGATTTAGACAGGAGATTGGCTTCGCTTGTATTGATATGTGTGTGATATCAATACATATCTGTGAGATTCATGTTCCGTTTTATTTATTTATTTGTCTTTAAGGTCATGCAACCTTTTTTTTTACATTCAAGTGACCTCACTGCAGCACAAATATTTTAATAGCCCAGTTTTTCCTGAAAAAAATGATGTTCATAAATTGACTGTAGACAACAGGGTTGATGTTTTACAAGCTTTTATAGAAAATAAAACCAGACGGACAATGAACTGTAAAAATGACCTTAGGTTTCTGAGCGTTAAAGGTACCCTGCCACACGTATTTCATTACTTTGTGGTGATGTCTGAAGTTCTACCATGGACTCTGTAACATTCTTTTGTGGAAAAAATGCCTTGGTTACCTTGTTTCAAGCCATTCTAGCGTGGTATAGAAAGCCTGCAGGAAGACTCAGCTCGATTTGTGCCAGTTCTCATTAAGCTAAGCTGCTTGACTCTGATTGGCTAACAGCTAGCCAATGAGAGCCTGGCTGTCAGCATCCTTTACGCAGCGCAACTGGGCGAGCTCATGAATAGTAATGAGCTCAGGCAACACCATGTCAGACTGACCAGCTTTTGTAATTGGCCTGATTTCTCCGCTTATTTCTTTTCAGTGACTAGAGCTGACAGAGGAGGTAACAGTTCATTTTCACATTCACGACATAACACAAACACATATGGACCGAACATATTTCAAAAAATACAAGTAAAAACGTTTTGTGTGGCAGGGCACCTTTAATCTTTTAATTAGAGGAAAGGAAAAACAATCATTTCAAGTTGAGAGGGTTTCACCTAACAGCAGATACGTACGCATATGTCTTCGCTGTATACACTCCGTAGTGTTTGGTTACCTGACACCTTTTTATAATCGATCGATCACTGCTGCTCCAGCTGGTGGTACACAGGCTCCACTGTCATCCAGACCAAAGCTCATTTCCACAGGCCCACTGACGTCCAGTTGGCCATTAGTTGACTTCAGTAGCTGCGCCCGTGCACTTGTCTAGTGTCCATCATTAAATGTATTAGCATCATGAATAACCCTCCCCCGAACAGAGCCCAGCTGTGATTACATGATGTGACATGCATAACATCACAGGAGGGACGTAATTACTGGATACTAGCAACAGACTCATTTGGTAGTTTCTACCAGTGTCGGCTGTAAAGCTGAGCCAAGGGCCACTGAGAATACACAAGCAAATTACATATTCTGTAGCTAGCAAATTATGGTGGGCAGCCATTAGAGCTGCAACGATAAATTGGACTGTTAGAACAAAAGATTTGATGGGCTACGTTAACTCCAGGATTTCACATAGCTGTCATTATCGCTTCTGTTTTCACACCACACAGCAAATAGCTATTTATTGCAGTTGTTTAGGGCTTTTGTTGGTCTTTTTTATTTTCTCAATGCTCTGCTTTAAATAGACAATTTAAGCAGGGAGCGGCTCACTAATGTGTGCGGTATATGTTTTTTTCAATTGGCAGATGGCGCTCAGCTGGTATTTATCACTGTAAGCCCCCTCATCCTTAACCTGGTGTCCTCAGTGCTGCTAAAATACAGACTGCACTAGCTCAACGTTAACCCAGTCGGAAGGGCAGGGCCGCTTTTTGCACTGACATTTGCATGACGTAGCCAACACTGACGTGGCTCAGCGAGTCATAAATTATCTTCCGAATGTTTGAGGAAAATGGCACATGTTCCATGCACTTAACCAAAAGGGCTGGCATTTCTCCAGAACACACAATATTATTGACACTGGAGGTTTTTTATCTGCGACTTGACCAGATGCTAAGCTGCTGTATTTATGAGGCTTTTGTCATGTCGTACTCTCCTGGATTCTTCAGCCAGTCATGCAGCTAGGCCTCTGTTTGGATAAAGTGCTGGCACCAGAAGGCAGGCACACTGCAGCATCTGTGTGCCCTCTGTTAACACTGCGAGCTGCAGCCCTTCTCCCAGAGCTTATTATAGGTGGCAAATCCCTACAGTCTGTCCACCAGAATAATATGTCCCTATGGCAGGCTTTATACCCATGTCGATACTCTGCATGTGTCCATTCATTTCAACCCTTGCAGCGGAGTTTTTCACGAGCTTGGTTAGAGCCTAGTTCATGTATGTTTTATTTAACAACCCTCCTTTCTTATCTTGTTGAACGGCATACATTCTGAATTTGTCTAATTAAACAGCTCAAAGAAATGCTTACCTATCTCACTCATGAAATTTGAATCCCTTATCTCCCCGTGCCGTGATAAAACATGACTTCATTACCCCTTTTATGGCTGTCGCGTTGGTCATGCTGCGAAATTTCAAGCAGAGCTCAGAATTATGCCGCGGTGTCTGTCAGCATCACGGGCGGGGCTCTACACTGTCAAGGTATTGATATCTTTAAACAGAGAGAGAGAGGCTTCTGTCATGTCACCCCAGCAGAGAATGCCTTAGGTGGTCTATAGTGTGAAAGATCATTTGAAATTCGAAGATACTCTGTTTAATAGAGGAAAAGTAACAAGGGACGTGTTGTGACAGTTGCAGTCCAGCTGAGCTCTCGAGTTTTGTGTGTTGCGATTTTCAGTATTAAGAAGCACAGCTGCATCTTTGGAAGACTGGGATTAAAATGTCCTTTTTAATGTGGCAGCTACTGCTGTTTTACATTTTTCCCGCAGTGTCTACTGGGTTAGTGTGTTGTAACAGCCGGGTGCCCTTTTTTTCCTCCAATCTGCATTAGGTTTTCCTGAGCTAACTAGAAGATGTCCACCATGGTGTATCCACGGGAGGAGAAGCTGGAGAAGCTCTCTCAGGAGGAGATCATCTCCAACACAAAGCTGGTGATCCAGGGTCTGGAGGCCCTGAAGAATGAGCACAACTCCATCCTCCACAGCCTCCTGGAGACCATCAAGTGCCTAAAGAAGGACGAAGAGGCCAACCTGGTGCACGAGAAGTCCAACCTGCTTCGCAAGTCAGTGGAGATGATTGAACTGGGCCTGGGAGAAGCTCAGGTAAGATGGTGCTAAAGGTGTCAGGAGGGCAAAATGTATTTTCCTACCTAATGAGTAGTTTGGCCACTCGGATGATATGAGAAAAAAAAGAAAATGCCATGTAAAAGAAAATGGGTTACAGTTTTTAATATCCGAATTGGCAGAAAAAGAGGAGAATGGTTCACGATGTAGTAAATGAGTGTTCTTTAACCCACACAGCCATGTGTTACCGTCTTCCACTTTGTGTGTTTCTGCTTCCTCATTCTATACTGAGCTTGTGTGATGATCATGATTCATTCAGAACCAGCCCCGGTTTTATTCTCTCCTGCTTTTGCCGCTGCGGCAATTTGTCCCCGGTAAATATCATTGCTCTTGAACGCTGCCTCCATCCCAGGTGATGATGGCCCTGTCCAACCACCTGAACGCCGTGGAGTCTGAGAAGCAGAAGCTGCGTGCGCAGGTGAGGAGGCTGTGCCAGGAAAACCAGTGGCTGCGGGACGAGCTGGCCAACACCCAGCAGAAGCTGCAGAAGAGCGAGCAGAGCGTGGCCCAGCTGGAGGAGGAGAAGAAGCACCTGGAGTTCATGAACCAGCTCAAAAAGTATGATGAGGACGTCTCACCCACTGTAAGTACTGTAAGCAATCGCAAATGCATCTACAGATTGTTACTCGGTCACTCATGTGTTTTTTGGGAGATTTATGTTACTGTGTACATTTTGTGTGTTGTGATTAGATTGCTCTCATTGTAACAGAATTCTTTAAAATATATTGTTTAGGGCTGAAACTAACAATTATTTTCATTATCGATTGATCTGTCGATTATTTTCTCGATCAGTTGTTGGCCCAAAGCCCAAGATGTTGTCGAAATTATCTTGTCTTGTCCACAACTCAAAGATATACCGTTTACTGTCATAGAGGAGAAAAGAAAGGGGTCAGCCCTATGTTCCCACATTTCTAAGAATTCTTTTTCCAATTAAAATTAGGCCCTATGTTAGGGTTAGGGTTACAATCCATCTGTAGTCCATTGCTACTGGATAATAGGTTGGGTGTAATTGGCTACCAAATTGGGAGAAAGGGGGATAAAATACGATACAAATTTATGAAACAGGAAATGTAGGAACATAGGGCCTAATTTTGGAAATAAATCTTAGAAATGTGGGAACATAGGGCCTAATTTTGAAAAGAATCTTAGAAATGTGGGAACATAGGGCTGTGGGAACATAGGCACGCTCACAGAAGAAACTTTTCACATTTAAGAAGCTGGAATTCAAACCGATTATCAAAATAGTTGCCGATTATTTTAGTATTAGTTGAATACTTATACAACTCCTGAGCTCTAAACCGTGTTGAACGTGACTAATGTAACTCTTATGGGCCGCAAACTGTCAATGATATGTGATACAGGAGAACAAACTCAGCTGCTTAGTCTTCCAGGAAGGAGCCTTTCTGGTCAGGTCCTCATTGATCTGATGGTGGGGATGAATCGCTGTATATTCTGACCTTATTCTTAGTCATAAAAAGAGACTGTAATAGCCCGTATCCACTAACCGCTTATTGCAGGAATCCATCATGCCAATACCCTGTCCCTGAAGGAACCTTATTCGTGCTCTGTAAGCAGCTTTTGCATTTTCCAGCTTTTAACAGGCTTCCACGTTAAAGTCTAACTGAAATCACTCTTAGTCATTTGATAGAATCAGAATCAACTTTTGTGGCCAAGTAACACATACAGGGAATTTGACTCCGGCATTTTTCTTTGCTCTCAAAATGCATACAGCTCGGCTAAAACAAGGTATAGAACGCTGACGTTACTGCTTTATGCAAAGTTTGGTTGGCCGTATTGAAATAAGATAAGATCACTACACAAATAGGATATCCCTCTAAAAAAGATGGATACCTAACAGTATTCAAAACTAGAGGGCGTCATTATGAAAGCAGAAAATATAAAATTCTGTAAAATGGTTTCTGATTTTTCTCAAATGAAAACATAGGACAGGTGATTGATAGAGCAAATATGTATGTCGTTGTAGACAAAAAAAAAGGCAATTTATTTTCAGTTGGACTTTAATAAAAAAGTCCAATGTATTCTGTCAAGGTGCAAAAAATGCGCTCATGATATTATAAGTATAATTTTATGTATTTAAGTATGTAATTTTGAATGTATTGGTCTAAATGATCTACCAATGATATACTACCAATTGCATATTTGTAACTACAAGATAAGATTATATCCCTTTTTAATCCATGTTTGATATTATTATACTAATTATGAGGTATTATTATGTTAAAAGACCCCTTGGCTTAGATGTTTAAAAAGATAAACCCTACATGACAGTGTTGCCAGATGGTTGTCTGTTAGAGGATCTGACTGGCAGCTTTGTTTGGTCCTCTCAGCAGGAGGAGAAGGACCGAGAAACACCCAAGGACTCCCTGGACGACCTCTTCCCCAACGATGAGGAGGAGCATGGCCAAGGAAGTAAGAACAGCAGTATTTAACATGTCAGCATGGCACTATGATTTTATATAGAGTTTGTCTAAGATTGGAGTTTGCTTCCGTAAAAAAGGGTCCGTGTGCCAGACGCATGATTGACTTTAGACCAGGTCATTGTTGGTCAATGGCGCGATCACTTCCTGCTGCCTCAAGATAGCAATACGCCAAGAATGCACCTGAACACACCTCCCTGTAAGACCAGCACACCCATGGGCGCAAAGATGGGCACAAAGATGGGCGCAGGTGCATTCGCTGCACCGTGTGTAAGATAGTGCCCTTAGACTAGAGTAAAGAGCTAATGATACATGTTTATCCAAAAGTATTTATAGAATGGGATTAAAATGAATGATTATTCCATTATTAGAAGTGCGCCCAGGTAGCTCACCTGGTGGAGTGTGCGCCCTATGTACAGAGGCTCAGTCCTCAACGCAGCAGCCGTGTGTCAAGTTCTGACCTGTGGCCCTTTGCTGCATGTCGTTCCCCCTCTCTCTCCCCTTTCATATCTGCTGTCCTGTCAACAATAAAGGACTAAAAAATGCCCCACAAAAATCATCTTAATGATGCACAACATTTTTGTTGTGGTCAAAATAATGAGACTTGCATAGTAGATGTTCAACAGGGCACTTTCCACTTTCTGGTAATATGCGTATGTTAAAATAAAAAACTTGAATAAGAAAATCTGGCATATTTTGGTTTATTATTAGGATCATGTAGCCCTGATTACCTGGTGTTATATCCCTCTTTGAGTAAATTTACTCAAACGAACCATCGAAGTCCAGGACACAAGGGTAGATAATGCTGTGTCATGCCATTTGAATTAGCTCCATAATGTCACTTATTCCCTGAAACCACAGCATTGTTTGCATGCTAATATATTTAGCGTCATCATCAGGGGGGAGTTATTTTTCTTTCTTCCTTTGACGTGCACGCTGACCTTTGCCCTGTGCGCCTCTGTGCCCTACAGTGCAACACCAACACAACAGTGCAGCCGTGGCTGCAGCCCAGCAGGGAGGCTACGAGATCCCGGCCCGTCTGAGAACCCTGCACAACCTGGTGATCCAGTATGCCTCCCAGGGCCGGTACGAGGTGGCTGTCCCCCTCTGCAAGCAGGCTTTGGAGGACTTGGAGAAGACTTCTGGACACGACCACCCTGACGTGGCCACCATGCTCAACATCCTGGCCTTGGTCTATAGGTCAGAAATGTCTCCATATGGGGACTTTTGCTAGTTTTGCTGTTATTTTTTTTCTTCCCTATTTGACTTATTCCGTGTTGCCCTCATTTCTACACACATTTTAGAGCGAGAAACATTCTGTCTCACCCCGTTGTCTCTCCCTCTCATTTCTGCAGAGATCAGAACAAATACAAAGAGGCCGCCCATCTGCTCAACGATGCTCTGTCCATCCGCGAGAAAACCCTGGGCAAAGACCATCCCGCTGTAAGACTCTGCCATCGCCATAGCAACCATATCTTCATGGAGACATATCCATGTTTAGATAGATCAGATTAGTCCTCTGGTGTTGGTTCATAATTGCGCAAAGACTTTGTCAACAGGGAGGCAATAATGGCACAGTCTGCTGTATTTACTGTCTGTATGGATTTTATTTTCATCATTAAAGTATGGATTTTGTGCCTGCAGACTTTACAGTAATCAATCACAATCTGCTGATTGTCTGCTCGTACATTTAGCATAAACCCAAGTCCTTGCGGTCACAATACAACGACCAATGGGAAAACATTCAAATATACTACCTACTACCATTTCATTGCCTTTGTGAACAGATTTTTATGAATCGATTTACACCGGGCCACCAAAACCCCTTATCATCACAACGTCATCAACCCCTTAAGCCTAAAGGAAGCTATTAAAGTTCAGTGCTAGTCCCTGCAGCTCTGTGGGCTTGCCATTTGCCTCATATAGTTAATCTTGTCCCTCAGTCTTTTCCTCGACACAGAATAATGAAACACAAAGGCAGGTTACTACCATCCTGTGTAATCCAGGTGGCTTTGAGCTTTTTGAAAAGCTGTTTGATTGAACAATATAGATTTTTAGGACAGATAAGCCATAAGACAACAGTAAGAGTCCACATATCTTGAAGGGAATTGAGAAAGGAAGTGGCCTCATTCAGGTTTTCTCTTTGTCTGTATGTCCAGGTTGCTGCGACGCTGAACAACTTGGCTGTGCTGTATGGAAAGAGGGGAAAGTACAAGGAGGCTGAACCTCTGTGTAAGAGAGCTCTGGAGATCAGAGAAAAGGTAGGCCACATCCCTGGATTGCATCAGTAGAGCTGCCCACGGCAGTGCTGTCGAGGCCTCATCTCAAGGCTAAAACCAGTGAACAATTAGCTCATTGTAATTAACAGTGATAATATTTCAAAAAATGTCAGTTAGAGCTGCTGTAACACCAGCCACTATAAATAGGGGAAAGAGCAAATGATTTTCTTAAATTGTCTGTGTTTCTGCTGGGGGCCGTCCCCATGTGGGAGTATTTCTAATTGAGAGCACAGCTGAAAAAGGATAGCAGGCGCTGGGGAGCGAGGCAGGAGCAGGAGATGGATAGGAGACATGACAAAGCTACAGAGCCCAGCAGCGTACAATGGGTCTCTCTCTGCCTGAAAGGTCTATTCTGCACCCTGTCTATTGACCAGCCTTTTATTAGATCTCCTGAGTGCCTGCAGCAGGCAGACCTGCTGCTCGGTGAAAGCGGCCAGAGGTTACCGAAGGGAGCGATGCATGGAGAAAGCCAAAGGCACTGAGGCAGGGACACACACTGACATTTTAATTAAAAATATTTGCTTCTTGTTTTCCCTCAGGTCCTGGGGAAGGACCACCCAGATGTGGCCAAACAGCTCAACAACCTGGCTCTGCTTTGCCAGAACCAGGGCAAGTATGAGGAGGTGGAGTACTACTACTGCCGTGCCCTGGAGATCTACGAGAGCAGGCTGGGCCCAGATGATGCCAATGTGGCCAAAACCAAGAATAACCTGGTGAGAGACAAGTTTATATTGGGCTTCTTTTCCATCTTCCTTTCAAACCCTTTCACTTCTACGCTATACTTTTTTATTTTGACAAGGATTACGGTCCCTATTGAGCCGTGACTGTACCAAGGTAAACCCGGGCCGAGTGTAGTTTAAAGTGCCCATATTAAGAAAACAAAATCACCATTTCTGAGATTTGGGGTGTTATTTTGTGTCTCTGGTGCTTCCACACGCATAGAAACTTTGAAAAAAAAACATCCATGCTGTTTTGAGTGAGATACGGGTTTCTGAATGTGTCCTGCCTTCAGTCTCTGGGTGAGCTGTTCAAAATCTGCACGGCTTTCTACGTAACTAGCCGAGACGAGGGGCCTAGGGGGCTAACCGCATGCTAGCATGCTAGCTCGTTCTCAATGGCAAAACACTGCTGCAACACACACAAATTCACCCTAATCTACAAAATAAATTGTATAGAACTACTTGCATGTCCCTCGTCTGCAGGTATTCCACACAAAGTTGGAAGTGCGCCCTCGTTCAGAAGTCTCCCAGCTAATCCTGCCTTGTACAGGCCAAAGTTGGAGAAACAGCTAGCTAGCTCATGTAATCCTTACCTAGCCAGGGGCATTGTATTCAACTGATGTTTTTTTTTCAGATTTATACTACGCCTGACTTTACAAAAGGGGCACAATTTTTTCAAAGCATGTTTTTTTTTTTAAAGAAGTTATGAAAGGCAGCTGAATATAATATTGTTTTACTCTTTCAGCCTAAGCGTCGTCTACTTTGGGTGTTTATAAAGCAATTTTGTCTCGATAAGCCTTGCTAACAGGATACCAAGCCACTAGTCGTTTGTCTACCTTGCTTCTTCTCCTTCCTGCTTCTGTCCTGTCTCACTGAGTATGGAGAGGCTGTTTGGAGACAGTACGGGATGCTCTGTGGTACTATATCTGTTCTGTCTCACTGATGATGGAGAGGCTGTTTGGAGACAGTACGGGATGCTCTGTGGTACTATATCTGTCCTGTCTCACTGATGATGGAGAGGCTGTTTGGAGACAGTAAGGGAGGCTCTGTGGTACTGTATCATTTTTCATGAGTCACAGTGCACAGGAGAAATATGCAGACAGACTGCTCCTGCTGTCTCAGGGGGCACATTGTGAGACAAAAGGCCCATTTGAGCCAACACTGAAATGTGCTTTCTGTTCTCTTTCTTCTTCAGGCATCCTGCTTTCTCAAACAGGGGAAATACAAGGAGGCTGAGATTCTGTACAAAGAGATTCTGACTCGTGCTCATGAGAAAGAGTTTGGATCTGTTGATGGTAAGGCCTCATAGGAGATACTGTAGCTGCAGTAAATGGTTTATAAGGTTATTTCTGTATTGCAGTAGTGGTATACTTTTTTTTTTTTTTTTTAATCAACCTAGAAACTTAATAAATACAAACTTATTCTGAAGAAATGGTGGTGGGTTTTCAACTTTCCTCCACCATTGTCTCATCTTCCACCTACTGTTTGTCTCACACCAGCGGGCAGAGTGACAGATGGTTAAAAAGTGGACGATGTACTAAGCACGGTGCCAGCCTTCACCATTCAGAGGACACAAAGAATCCAAACAAACTTTTGAAAGAATAAAGAGTTAACTTGTCTGAAAGATGAACTCTTTGCAGCTTTCTTCTCTTTTTCGTTTAAGTTGACTTTCCTCCAGGGATTAGATTGCCTGCTTTTGAAAAAAAGAATGAAAGGGACTCGGCACAATGCAATGCTCAGATGCTCAAAGCAAAAGCATCTCACATTTTTCTGAGAGGTTTATTTTTCATATGTCACTTAACTCGACAATAGCGCTCAGATGTTGTTGTTTTTTTAAACTTGTTGGAGAGTTGAAGGTTAAGGGAAGCTGCACAGCAGCAACAATTTGTGTCCCTAATTTAGAGTAATATGTGCTATGTTTGTATGTTTCGAAGGCATATTTAATGAATCTATTTCATGAATAAGTAATAATGATTAAGTATGTGATTAATGGTGTGTGTCACGGTTTATATAGCATCATCAGTATCACCTTCCTTCACTTGGCTCAGGTTTTTGTACAAGACAATTTAATGATGCATTTAAAATGTTTTCTATATTGAGATCTATTGACCTTTCTTATTTTATTTGGGGAAGAATCTGCAAAAAATGTTTATATAAAGATTTAATTAAAAACAAAAATGAGTTAACTGTACTCGCAGTATTACAGAATAAGCTCAGGAACATTTTTTTTTTTCTGGCTCCATCTTTATATTATTAACAACTGTTTTAAAAAAACAAAACATTTAGCCCGTGTTATAATATTTAAACCCCAATACAGACTGTGTCTGTGACGGACCTCAGGGTTCACCAGCCTTTTCTTGTATTTGTGTAGCCAATTATATAAAAACAATCAAGAAACCTTGCCTCCCTACCAAGACACGGGTATTTGTGACAGACTAATAAACAGTCTGTACCACTGGCTGATTTCACTATCCTAGTCAGTACGGTTTTATAGCAAGCTCAGCCTGCATCATGAATAACTCACGGTGGATGTAACGAAACATCCTGAGGCAGCCAGTTGAGCTGTTTTCCAGTCCTGTTGTACTGTATGTAGACCACCTCTCCTGTCTTGTTTGTCTGCAGCTGAAAACAAGCCCATCTGGATGCATGCAGAGGAAAGAGAGGAGATGAGCAAGGTGAGGGCTTTGTGTAGTCAGCCTCATGTCATTCTGAACAAAAAAGCACTGCAAATTACAAGAACGAGGCGTATCAAAGGGAAGGTTGTGAAAGTGAAATGCAATCCTTTTTCTGGCCGCTTTCCTTAACACACCCACACACCCTCGCACGATCTAAGCTCCACTGGGCATATGCTAGTTATATGTCAACACAGGAAAAATGCTGCTGGTCCAGTACAAACCACCACTCTCCTTCACGCTCTTTTCTCTTCCTCTTCTCCCTCATTTACTTCCAGGGCAAGCACAGAGACAACACGCCATACGGAGAGTACGGAGGCTGGTACAAGGCCTGCAAAGTCAACAGGTGAGCCTGACAAGCGTGTTTTTACAACTTGGGGCCAGAGATTAGTCACCTCCCTGTATTCATTTGTTTATAAGTTAATGAAGGTCAAATATTGTAATATACATTTCTTTTTTTTCTTCAGATTTTTAGGAATGTGACTAAATTAGCATTGGTTTTCAAGTAGTTTTCTTAATCTTTCAGGGATTTTTTATTTTTTATTTTTATTTTTTTTTTTGCATTTTCTTGCTCTGTAGTACATAGCACAGCAATTTGCTCAGATCAAATTGTTCCTGGAATGACCTTTTGGGTAAATATTGGTGTTCCTGTCTCCTTGTTCAGCCCTACAGTGAACACCACCCTGAGGAACCTGGGTGCCCTGTACCGCCGGCAGGGCAAGCTTGAGGCTGCGGACACCCTGGAAGAGTGTGCTGTGAGGTCTCGCAAGCAGGTCAGCAGCATTTTTCTGAACTGCAAATGTCCCGTTTCTGCATGCAGATAACTTTCTGTAAACTCTTAAAACGTGTCCCCCCCCCAAATCTCATGATATTTCTTTCCCTTTCTCTACAATGCTATGGATCCAGAGCAACACAGTAAGTGCTTTTTCTCCAACTGATAGCCTCCATAGAGCCTCCACCTCTCTCTCCTCTGACATCACTCCCATCTCACAGCCATTTCTAATGTTCCCTTGTCTCTACGATGCCACCATCACTGTGCTGTGAAAGAGACTGAAACCATAAAATCCCCTTTTAATACCTCCATGTAACTCTACACGCTCACCCTTATCAACAAGCTAATGTCTACCTCCGGGCTAGTTCTAACCATGGCTTGTTTGTTTGTTTGTTTGTTTGTGTGTCGTACCTGTGTGTTATCAGGGCATTGATCCCATCCACCAGACACGTGTGGTGGAGATCCTGAAGGATACAGACGGCGACAGGCGGAGGAGCAGGGACAGCCTGAGCAGCGTTAAGTATGAGAGCGGCTCTGAGACCGGCGAGGAAGTGAGTATGGGCGTGGAGTGGAACGGGGTGAGTACAAATCCACTATAGTCGAGTCGACAGGGCCAGTGACCTCACTGGAAGAACAAGGTGGTGTTGGCAATGTCTCAGAGAGTGTGGACTGGTGCAGAGCGGTGACTTGTTCTGTAGCCTGAAATTTGAGACAAGAAGATTCTTGTCTTTTAGATCAGTGCAGCGAGATGACCAGTGATTTGGAAGCAGGGTATTACATTTAAAAGGAAGCGGCTCTTCCGGCTCCTGCAGCCAAATGATCACAGCCAGTCAGGAAGGCCCACCAGATGATGCACCTCACAGAAAGCGCAGGAAGCCCTCTCCTCACTGGTCAAACTGTTCAAAAGCACAAATTGGTCATTCGTGCATGACTTATTTCATGATGTCAGTGTTGCACATCATCATAAGATTAATATGAGTGACATTATTTATTATATATAAGGCCAAGTTGCACAACCTGCTCTTTTACAAGAGCAGTTTGAGGGACACATTTATAAAAAGAAAAAATCAAATACATTTAAATCAGTGGAATAGCTGCTCATTCCCAGTTAGGGTTATACTGTATCTGTACCAGTCCACCGGCTTCTGTAGATGAGCCTTGTTCCTCTCATGAGTCTTTTTTATTTTTCAAAATGTAAAGCTGATTGAGTGTCTTGGCATGCTGACCTGTTGTTTTTGACAGCATGTGAGCTTGCTTTGGACTAGATGTTCATGTTTTGTGTTGTTCATTGCTTGACAATGCAGTCATAGTGTCTCGTTTTAATAAGCGGTTGTTCTGCCGGCAATGCTTCTGCACAAGTGGAGCGGTAACAAAAGGCACGAGCTCATCCTGCGGCACCCTGGCAACATATGAAATATTTATTTACTCTCATGGGACTCACAGAGATATACAGTAGCCTGTCGACATCCTTATTAGGGTGTCTCATGTTTCCGCCATTAAACACAATTGACCGGGCTCCCAATATCCTTGATGCTCATCCCTCTGAGCTGTAAACTGGGCGGTTGATACGTAATGGTTCATCCTGCCGTTTCATTGCCTCAATATAACATCCACTCTGGCTGTGTCTCAACAATCGTTAGTGTCATTTCACCGTAGGGCTTTTAATTTTCCACGCCGCTTTTCCGACTAGTCTGGTCACTCCTCTCCTTGTTATTAAAGAGGTCGGTGCTTAAAACATCATATTCAGTCAGTGTATGCAGTCAAATAGACACTGCTCGAGCTGTGTCCCAGCTCGAAGAAGCCCTCTGGTGATGCTTACATAAGCCAGAGGACAGGACTGTGCCAGCTGAGATGCCTCATCTGATCCCGTGCCTTTCCCCTCACTTAGTGCAGCCACACCCATTCACCTCACTGCACCAACCCAGTCTGTCCAAACATGCATGTAGCAACGCCAGCCTGCCGGGCTCACCCTTAACATGCACACTAACGGACCATGTGAGTTCACTTTGTTTCCACATGGCCGAGTCTGTTAACCTGATGTCTGCTGCTCTCCCTGAGTAACATTAAGTAGAAAAGGTGGGGGTTTTGTTTGCTGGCTGTCGTGTGAATGGGGATGCTTCTCTACACACATGTTCATATGCATAACACAGCTCCTCAAAAATGGCTTCACATTTCAGCAACTGCGGCGGCATGCATACTCATCCGAGCGTGCACCCGTTTGTCTTTTGAAATATGCAATGGCACGCAGAGGGTCGCTGGGTGTGTGCTAGCGTTTCATTATCCACGTCACGACCATATGTAGCAGTAGAAATGAAATGCACACAATCCAAAGGGAAAGTGTACTCATGACATTCTTATGCTTTTTTAAAGATTGTTTCCAAAAACTTATTTGTCACAAAACATTTGAGCTTGACTGAAGGATTGCTTAACACATTCCATCAATCCATTCATTTACACAGCTGCAAACATATGTTACTACAACATCTTGTGTTTTAGAGAATAGGCTTGTAAAGTCCTGTGTCTGCTTGTGTGTAGATATGTGCTGAGAGAGGATGTGATAGGCACGTCAGAACTACCACTCAGCTACTGTATAGCTTTGCCCAAACATGTCTTCACTCTGCTCTCAGAAAGACTGATATGTCACCGAGGCTATAGGAGTGGTTAACATACTCCTACTGTACGGCTGATCCAAACAGTGCACTTCAAAATTCTGTATTTTATGGAAGTATTAGATCCTTTACTTAAAGGAACACGCTGACTTATTGGGACCGGCTCCATCTAGCCTACTGCTCCCAATAAGTGACAAAATAACGCATACATTTTCCTATTTACATGTTGTGATTTGTATAGTCACAGCGTGTACAAATAACAAGGTCACATGAGACACAGCCATTTTCTAACCGTATATAAACTGGAACTGTATTCTCAGAAAGGCGAAGCACTGCTACTCTCTGATCCTCACCATGGGGCTTCTCAGTTGCTGCAAGCAAATCACTCCGCCCAAGTAGAAGAGCTTCGCCTTTCTGAGAATATAGTTCCCAGTTTGTATACGGTTAGAAGATGGCCGTGTCTCATGTGACGTTATTATTTGTACACACTGTGACTATACATGTGACATGACTATATACTATCTATGTAAATAGGAAAATGGCGTTATTTTGTCACTTATTGGGAGCAGTAGGCTAGATGGAGCCGGTTACCTCCAGGATCTGTGCTAACCAGGCTAGCAGTGGGGGCGTCAGACAGAGTTACAACACGCACGGAGATGAGAAGGGTATGAATGGACTTATCTAACTCTGGGGAATACGGTGAATAAGCTGAAGTCCCAATAAGTCGGCGTGTTCCTTTAAGTAAAAGTACTAATACCACACTGTAAAATGACTCTGTTGCAACTAAAAGTCCTGCATTGAAAGTGTTACTTGAGTAAATTGCATACTTAAAGTATGTAAGTATCATCAGGAAAATGTATTTAAAGTATTAAAATAAAAGTACTCAATGCAGAAAAATCCTCACATTTTAGAAAGTGGAAACTGTCCAAACAGCAGTGTGTTTAATGGTCCAATCATTTCAGCTGGACTTGTAGGCCGTTATATTGTTGGGTAGTTTAATCATCGCATTTTATAAACCACGTGTTTTGTGTGCAAAAATCTTAATTTGTAAAGTAACTAGTAACTAAAGCTGTCAGATGAGTGCAGTGGAGTAAAAGGTACAATATTTCTTTCTGAAATGTAGCGAAGTAGAAATTGGCATGAAAAGACTCACGGAAAGTACAAGTACCTCAAATGTGTACTTAAGTACAGTACTTGAGTAAACGTACTTAGTTACATTCCAGCTCTGATTATTACATTGTTCAGATGGGACTGATTTAGGTGCCACTTTACAGGAGCTCATTTACTAAGTTTGTGTTTAACAAGTGGAGGTAAATAACGCTGAGGAGACGGCAGCTGTTAGCAAATGTGTGGTTGCGTTCAGGTTAATTGGTAGTATGTATGTGCGTGTCTCTTTATGCATGATTTGATTTACAAGTATGTTTGTGTCTGCAGTTGCGCTGTACTCTCGGCTAGATGCTTCAATGTGCTGCCTGTTTGTTCGCATGTTTTCTAGATTTCATCCTTTTTGCATTTTTTTTTTTTCTCCCCCTTTTCTACGTGTCACTAACCTACTTCCCTGTCGATTACCCTTGTCATGACAACCAATCAGCCGGTCAATCAAATTCCCTTTTCTCACTCAGTGGATTGTACTCTCCCTCTTGAACTCTCATTCTACACAACACGCTGGTGGTTTGGTATATAGTGACATACTAAATAGGCTAGATAATTAGTTAATTAGTCATTTAGGTAATGGAACACAGGGGGCATGCCAGGACAGAAGGACTGAAGATGATGTTTTCATCAGGTACAAATGTTGCCTTAGGGGAATTTTAGGTGAATGCAGGAGTTCTAAATTCATAGTGCTGTACATAAAGATGTGATTCACAATGTCAGTCCCTCTTAGCGTCAGTGTAATGGCTATATCATTATGCCCCGTTCAGTGCTGATGCTTGCAGATGTCCCACGTCTGCAGTGCGCAGTCACTGGCTGGGTGCCGTGTGCCAAGTTCAGGCTTCCCGGTACCCAGAGAGGTAAGCAAAACAGCTGAGTCACTGTGACTGCAACCAACCAACCAACCTGCTGCATCACTGACCTGCTTGTTGTAGTGCAGCTCCTGAGACAGCTGTCATGTTTTAAAGAGACAAATGACTCCTGTGCTGCCAGAGTTATAGATCATTTTTGTTTGCATAGGATCCCTCAACTGGGGTTTACAAAAAAAAAAAAAAGACTTTAACCAGACCCCAAGCTGCAGGTGTTGATACAGTAAACTTGGTGCAGGATAGACAGTTTTACAACATAATACCAGTGCAGAGAAGTGTAGAAAAAGGGACGAAGCTCAGATTTAGATGTGTAGGTGTCTGGCGTAGGAAACCCAGCCCAGAGCTCTTACAATGTGTGCTGTTTTTGTCTGTTTCTCTCTTTTCTCTTTCATCAGGCCTAAGCCATCAAGATTATTCCTCCATCCTTCTCTCCTTCCCCAACACCATAGCAAAAGGATGTGTGTTGTCGTTCCCTCTGGCCTTCTCTGTCCCTAAACCAACAGCATCCTCCACCATTCCCGGTGCTCCCCCCCTCCGGTCGCAGAGACTCAGAAAGCCCCCTCCTGGCTGTCACCTCTGTCCCCTGTAAAGCTGACACCTGCTGGGACGTTTGGTCTTCTCATCTCTGCTCTCTTTTTTTATTTTATTTTTTCCTCTCTTCCTTTCACTCTCTCTCTATCCTCTCCTCTCACTAACACTGTGTCAGAAATAGTGACTTCAACTCTCTCTCTCTCTCTCTCTCTCTCTCTCTCTCTCTCTCTCTCTCTCTGTGTCTCTCTCTCTCGCTCTCTCTCACTTAACATTAAAAAGCAAAATTCATTGTGTGTGAAATCTTTTCCCTGTGAGGAAGCCACTCGCACTTTTTTCTTCCTCCAACACCCATTTGTAATTTTTCATAGGCGCGTAGTAGATTTATTTGGCTAGATAAGAGGAGCAGGAAAGTAATTTATTGGAAGAAGGCAAAAGATGAAAGATTTGGAGGATCAGGGACACCCTTTTGAAGGCAGCCTTGGCTCCAGACATCACTCCAACCCACAGTCAAATAAAACGTAACAATCACTATAGAGTGGATATAATACAAAACTCCACAGTTGCTCTGCATTGGTCTCACTCGCAGTTTGTTAAAGATGACCTCAAAGCTAGCTTGCAACCTGGTGCCTGTATTTAGCCAAAATAGTATCATTTTTTAATTTTTTTTTTTTTTTTAAAGAAAAGTATTTTTTTGCTGTTAGTTTTCTGTTTTTAACTATTTTAACAATAATGCGATCAAATGCCTAAACAGTGTGGAAGTAAATGGTACTGTATAGTTTAACATGCTTATCAAAATATTTCATTTCTTTTTTTGACTTCTGTGGCTGGCGGGAAATGAGAAGGGAGCATTGCTTCTCAATATTTAGTTTTTTTTTAGTTTTTATAGATATATTTCCTTTTGAATTTCAATTTTGTATGATTTTGTTTACATTTTTTTTTTTTTTTTAAATGTTGATTTATTTTGTGGCTGAATATTAAGGCAGTAGTTAGTCAACAATGCCTGTTGTGAAAGACTAGTAGGGCCAACATCGGCTGACAGCAAATTGGCTAGAACACAGCAAGCTGTTGTCGCCATGGTAATTTATTTTCAAGTTGCCTTCATGGGCTTCAGTGTCCTTTGGTTTTGGAGCGTTCACACAGGCTCTATGCTGGTACAATAGGTACACAGTAGCTTGCATTTACAAAGGGAATTAACAACATCGGCTGATGCTGTAAAGCCAAAATGACCGCAGAGACCAACCGGAGCATCTAGCACAGACACTGGCCACCTGGGAAATTGCTAAATAATAGTCGATTTCAAAATAATGCGGGTAAATGCCCAGAATTGCCTTTTTATTTGTTGGTGTAGAAGTAGACGCTAGTGTTATTATTCAATGGAAGCCTGGATTCCCCAGTAGTTTTAGTGTGTATTTGTGTATGTTTTGGTGGTACAGTCGCAGTGCCCACTCTGGCTATGGATACTGTATTGAACTCAAAGCTTAATGGAGTGTGTTGCCTTTTTTCTTACACAGTTGTTTGCAAGCAAACCTTGTCACTTTGGTGAATCGTGTTTTTAGACACCGAAAAGTACAGTGCGAGTGTTTCCTCAAGATCACCATGTTGTTTCAGATGTTTAACTAACTGAATGTAAAATGACTTCAACATCTTTAAAGTGTAATTGTAGGCTGTATTTATAGATTTGACAAGTGCATTCACTATACGGCTTTTCGGTATGCTACTTGCCTTGATTCTTCATTCCTTCCAATGAGTACACCTATACTTCTAATGCAACTCTGAACAAAAGAATTGACTATGTACATCATATAATTATGACAATATTGTTGTGTTAGTGGAATGCTTATTTATTGAACTGTCTATTCTTGGCATATATAGTGTGATTTCAGTTTCCTAAAGTGGAATAAAACATAAATGGTAAGGTCTATAAGCACTATCTTAGTAAGTAGAACTGCATTATATTTACCATTCTGCATTGTGAAGATTATTGCATCAACACTTGTTGGTATTCTGAAATAAAGTTTTTCATTTGTGAAGTTTTGTCTTTTCTCTCCATCGGATTGAGACGTCTGTATCAATGTGTGCCATCAGTGGAAACTTTTATTTATTTCATCTCTAGTGGCGACTGCAGCACCTCCCAGTGGAACACACATATTTATTTTGGTAGCTACATAATTAACCCACAGCTCCCCCCTGCTGGTGATAAGCCTGTATTGCATTATGATGATCACTCTGGTCACTGCTTGGTTAGTAATTCAAACACACTATGCAGGACAGCTGTTATGTAACAATAAAAAATGAATGAATGGATGGATTGATAAATTACTATAACACAAAAAACCCCCGCTTTGAGCTTGATTATTTCCATTATGTAATCTACTGGTTGATTTCTGGATACATTGATTAATCATTTGGTCTGTAAAGAATATAGTGACACATGTCCATCACATATCCTAAAGCACAACGTGTTCGCGTTGCTTGTTTTGTCCAACTGACCGACTAAAACCCAAAGATACTCAGTTTGCTGTCACAAAAGACAAGGAAACGCAGCCAATTCTCCCGATTAAGATGCTGTAACAGAGTAATGTTTGGCTTATTTTTATTTTATTTTTTTTTAAATGACAAAAAGGATAAACCAAACAGAAGAATAGTTGCTGATTCTGTAGATGAAAAATAACACACAGCACAACCATTGGACAATAATGAGCCCTTCACACAAGTGACCTTGCTTGATGGATGTGCAAACTGAAGTATCTACAGTTGATTCTAATGGTGTAACTTTTCAAAATATACATATATTTGATGGTTACAGAGTGATGATGACAATTTTGTGGAGAGGTCAGTTATCGGACGAGGAAATGACGCTAGCGTCGCACGCTGTCTTTGTTTGACACTGCACACGTTTGCAAATCTAGCTAAATATTTCAGTATCGCCTAATGTATTGCTCTTTAAATGATTTCATGTATAAATCCCTTTTTTGTGAGACTTAAAGCCGTTTGGCTGCAAACAGCCATTCATAACAGGACTGGCGTATGCAACATCAACCAAAATAAAAAAGATTTGCATTCTGAGTTCTTGTCTCCACACCTTCAGTGGGTTGATGGTTGTGTGTGTCTGCAGGACGGCAGTGGAGCCCTCCAGCGCAGCGGCTCTCTGGGGAAGCTCAGGGACGTTCTACGCCGCAGCAGCGAGCTGCTGGTGAAGAAACTGCAGGGCAACGGACCGCCTGAACCTCGCAGCACCAAGTAAGAACAGAAGAAACCCTCTGTTATGATGGAGAGCAAATTACACTCCTTGTTGAAGTAGTAAGCAATGTCAGTGGGAGGCGAGTAGATTTATAGTAGTTAGTACAGTGCTCAGCACAAGTGAATACACCCATGCTAAAGATGACTAAAAAGGAATAAAAAAAAAAATTCTTTTTTTGGAAATTGATCTTAATGCCTTAATTAAAAAAATGAGGAAAAATCCAACCTTTAAGGAAGATTACAGGAAGACATGAATAATGTATCATAAATAAATGTTCTTCCTTAAAATACATAAGGGCATAAGTAAGTACACCCATAGAGGCAGGCAGATGTTTATTTTTAAAGGCCAGTTATTTCATGGATCCAGGATACTATGCATCCTGATAAAGTTCCCTTGGCCCCCACATCATCACATACCCTTCACCATACCTAGAGATTGGCATGGTTTTATTTCAGTTATCCTAATAGCTGGTTTGATTTGCATTGAGAGATGATTTTATGGAAAGTACCCCATGCCAATCTCTAGGTATGGTGAAGGGTATGTGATGATGTGGGGGCCAAGGGAACTTTATCAGGATGCATAGTATCCTGGATCCATGAAATAACTGGCCTTTAAAAATAAACATCTGCCTGCCTCTATGGGAATTTAACATAGGGGTGTACTTACTTATGCCCCCTGTATTTTAAGGAAGAACATTTATTTATATATGAAAATTGGTGTCCTTAAAGGTTGTATTTTTCCTCATTTTTTTAATTAAGGCATTAAGATCAATTTCCAAAAGATGATTTTTTTATTCCTCTTTTTAGTCAACTTTAGCATGGGTGTATTCACTTATGCTGAGCACTGTAAATAAACTCCCCAGCTTCATGAATAATTATTTTGTACCTGTGCCATGATCTAAGATACTGTGTGAACATTATTTTCTTCTATTCGTTCAACAGCATGAAGCGAGCTGCTTCCTTGAATTACCTGAACAAAACCAGCGATGACCCGTTCCAGGTGAGGAACAGTTTTCCAGTCTTATAAATTGTATTCAATTTAGGCTATGTTATTGGAAATGGAACATTTTAGCCTTCATAACGTTCACCTCTTGTATCGTCTGTGTTTTGTCGTCTTCCCTTTCCGTGTTAGACTCGGGGAGGCAGTCATTTCAGGGAGAGCCGGGGCCTGAGCTCTAGCACTGTGGATCTCTACACAGGAAACTGAGCAGCAGGTGGTCTATCAGCTGATCCGTTGACCCACCCAAAGAGGCTCTTTCCTTTGGCCCGTTCTCTGAGCCATAACGATCTCCAACAACACTACCAGCCAGCCTCCCACACACCCTTCCTCTTCCCGTCTGCATCCGACCCAAAGACCCATTCGCTCCAACATTCAGACCCAAAGACATTTTCAGTCATCACAACATATACATACATAACTAGTGGGGGGGGGGTTTCCAGCTGTTTTTTTTTTTTTTTTTAATCCAGGTTGTTGCTTTTTGGTCTTCCAGAAAGAGAATTGATGCTTCAACATACCTCATCTCTCTTCCTCTTCCTCATATTAATAATCACTGTGACTCTGCACCTTGACTGCATCTGTTGCTATAATGTCACCTGTTCTGGTATGTTTCTCCTTATGTTGTTTTAAGATAGTTGTGTTCCCCAAATGTTTTGTGTCTTCCTGTGCCATTCATTGGTTTATTAGTGCAAATTAGGAAAAAAGATACATTGTAGATTTCTATTTTCTCTTAAAAAAAAAAAAATTGAAATATAAGAAATAGGCAGTGGTGTAGTCTAATGTATTGTAGTGGGTATACTATACTGTATATATTGGCCAGAATCCGACTTTGGGGGAGGTGGGGGGATATCATATTGGGGGGGGGGGGGTCTTGGTGTCCTCCCCCAGTGAAGCTTTGAGCATCAACGACTTCATTTCCTATAATCGGATTCACTTTTATGCACCAACTTACGGTGGAAATACCTTTATTAATTCAAAATAGATCAAAACTATAAAGGAAAGTATGTAGACTCTCGTAGACTACACCACTGGAAACAGGTCTGTTGGGTTTGAAAGACATAATGTAAAGTTGACATTTATACAATGTTTAACTTTATTTTCATTTTAATGATTTTGCCTGTTGAGATTTATTTGCACCGTGAGGTTGTTGGTTGAAGCTTTGGGAAACAGGGTGACATGTTTATCTTACTGACGTGATGAATTTCAGCGGCTGCTAATGCAGTATAACCTCGACAGCTTTGAGATCCAAGTCTCGTTTTTCTGCACCGGTTTCTCTTCTATTGCAGAGAAAAATGTAGGAATAATCTTTGAAGTCATTTATGGTCTCAGAGTGCTGAAAAACACAACCATAAAAATTTTCAACTTTTAAAATTGTATATAAAAAGAATGATCAGGCCGAACTGGGTCGCTTAATTAATCCTGGTCATCCTGAATGATCTCTGGTGCCATGCAGGGCTCATCTGCGGTCCGGCTGCTTCTCTGCGTTTCAATAGGCCTCTGCAGGTTTGAGCTGCCAAATGTGAACACATCATCCTATTATGTTGTTTACAGTGATTAGAATGTGTGATATGTGTCTAGATATGTGATAATGGTAGGGTTTTATTTTTTATTTTTTTGCACAATTCTCAGATTGGTGTCTTCTGTCTTTGATTGCAGTTTTAGTAAGACTCAAAAGAACTGGAATGTCTTGTAATTCTTTTTGATTTTTTTTTCTTCCTTTCATCGTTTGTAATAATTGTATACAATAGAATCTGATCTGAAATTCACAAATCATAGAATTGAGAGTTTAATGTGCATCTGTTTGGATCTGATATACATTAAACAATCCCATTTGTCATGAATACTGTCTGATCTTGATTCAGAAATAAAACCAATCATTTTCTATTCATCGTTATATTCATGATTTATTCTTGTATAAGACAGGATGTGGCTGATTTGATTGGAATCCTTGCAGCCCGTGACAATCTGCAATAAATGTCAGGATTTGAAGAAAAAGAACTTGTGTTTAAAGTTCTTAAATGAATGAATTGGCTTTTTAAAGTACTCAACCAATGTTATGTATCGCCCTATATATGTCCCTGCAAATTATAAGACAGGGAATTCCAGCAGGAAAGATCGTAAACATCAGTGTCTAAGTAAGTGTGGGAACCCTGATGCCTTGCCAAGATGTGATATGTCTCCCAGAGTTTTCCCTTCTCTTGGTAGGAGTCAGCCTGGGGTTTCTCACTGTGTCAGAGCTTTAATTTGGAGCCTCAACCCTTTATCACCTCCGAGAGCTTTGAATTAACCCACCCCAGGATGGTTTCATTCTCCCGAGAGCTGTCGGCTCCTTCTCTCAGTTGTCTTGGAAGCAAACGGCAAGTCAGAGTAGCAGAGTTCGTTGAGTTGACAGCATGCCCTCAGAAACTTTACCATTCTCATTAAAGGTTTTTGTATTTTGGAATTTCATTTTGACAACCGTGTATCCTCCTATCCACTGCAGCCCCTTTCCTATCAGCAGTAACACTGGTTTGACCCTTTAATCCTTCGGCTTGGTTGACTGCATGTTTCTATCAGCCATCCTGGTGCCAGCTGGACCAGCAGCATGTCACCAGTCCCACACACAGTACTACCAGTAGTGCCAGCAGGGGCTGTCCCCTAAAGGTGAGAGTGATGTATTTGCATGGGCAGGACTCGCTGGGTTTGTGCCATTTATTACTTGTCATTGTCAAACTCTTGAATGTAGAGAATGGGCTTCCCCTGAAAATCATTATTATATTAATCACAATCAGGGATATTATACAACATTACAGTTAGTCCCTACCTGCATAATAGGCATACTTAGAGGTAGGGCTGCTTGATTATGGGAAAAAATATAATCACGATTATTTTGGTCAATATTGAAATCACGATAATTTAACACGATTACTCGTTGACTTCTGGAAAGAAGACTTAATGACCTAAATAATTGTTTTTCTCGATGATTCTGTTTTTGTGATCATTGGGAGGCGAAATCATAATCACGATTAAATTCCGATTAATTGCACAGCCCTACATAGAGGTGTTATTGAGCCAATTATTATAGAGGATCATATGTAGAATGATAAAGAAACTAATTTACATAAACTAATTTTGATAGATTGTAATAGCATACATAGACAAAGACACTGTGAACTGTCAATGGATTTGGAAAAGGGCCAAATTGGACAATTTTGCAATGAAAAATCTGTTTAGTACCAAAGTGTAAATATTTTTCCAAAATATTTAATCTTTGGGACATAAACGCATACTGGATTTATTATTTGCAATGCATTATTTGCATTCTGTATATGTGCAGGTGAAGTAAACAGTAATCAGGTTGAACCAGGGGGTCGCAGTGTTGTATGCCTTATGCAGGTCGGGTACGGGCACCGGAAGCTGCACTGTTGGGAAATAGGGAATCCAAGTCAAACTACCAGAGATACACAGATGGATACAGGATGTTTTGATTTCAAAATAAAATGAAATTTTTTTTGTATATGACAGACACACCGTATGTTTGTAGGTCTACGGAACCACAGAATAGTTGAAACTGTTGAGGGGTTGTTGTGTCTGTCTGTAGGCCCGCTGTTTAACTAAAAAGAGCTAAATTGATAATACAGCACCAAAACACAAGTGAAAAACATATGAAACAATGAAAAGTCAGGAAATGACAACCTATAATGTACGTTAAATGTGCAAAATCAAGTGTGGCAAATACAATTTTTTTTTTATAATGTTAAATGTTAGAACAATATTAAAGTTATACAAAATGTTCAAAGTTGAGTATGCTCAAATAGGTAGTTATGCCAACCGATTTTTCTAATATTGTCTTTACACACGTGGAAACAAAATTGAACTAAACAAAAATGAAACAACTGTTGAATAAATAAATACAAAAATAAATACACAATCTATTATTTATTATTTAGAAAGGTGCGGTTGCTACAAATTAAAAAAAAAAGTGGAGATTACACTTTCTAACATTTATTTTGAAATTCCTCGCAGGAACACGTGTGTATTGTTTCGGCCCACTTGACGCTTGTGTTAAAAAAAAAAAAAAAAAAAATCACACAGGCGAGTGTGGGAGGAAGCCAACTTGGAAACACCGCGGAGCCAAACTCCCTCTTGTTGAAGACTGAACTGGCCCGGCGGTCGGTGGCTCTGGAGGGAGGCAGACAGCGGGTACACAGACCGGGTTGTAATGAACCACTGCAGCTTATATAGCTACACATCAACCCTCCGTCCCGTAACCAACCTGGAAGTTTAAACTTCAAACTTTCGGCGGGGCTCCTCATTCTGAACTCGTTAAGTCGTTGGTCTGGCTGGCCTGTAAACCGAAGCGTCCGTCCCCACATGTTTCTGCCTTGTTCCTGCTAGTTTCCAAAACAACCAGGTGAGCGGACCGTCTGGCTTTCCCGGGGACCTGCGCAGGTAACGGGGTTGGTTTACCTGCACGCACACGGTGACGCACGACTCTCTTTGACGTTTCCTTTTCGCCCTACGGCTCTCCCGTAGTCGCCAGAGACAAGCACCGGGGAGCCGCTGAGCACCAAAACGGCCATGGATCTACCAGGACAGAGCGAGACCCGGCGGAGGGAAGGCAGAAGAAACCCCGCGGTGATTAACAGGAGAAAACCACCGGTGGATAAGCTGTACGCCGTCGGTATTTTCTTCCTACAAGGTTGGTAACAAGCTACTGTACATTTCAAACACACTGTACGCTTACATTTCTATTTATTTCCATTCATTCAGAGGCTGCAAAACAAGAAGAAAACGTTCAAATTACACTTATTGTAGCAGACCCCGACGTTGACCTCCATGCTTTTCTAAAGGATTTGCTGTTGCTGGTTTCAGTTAGCCTAGTTCTTTGGGCTTACTGCCTGCACTGTGAGAGAAAGAAGTTGCCGACTACAGAGAGTGAAAGTCACAGTTATAGCTGCTTTTTCTGTCATTCTTTAAAAAAAAACAAAAAAAAAACGGGTTATATTAGTTAAAGTTTAAAAAAAAAACATTTTGTTTGTTTTGTTTTTTTTGGGGGGGTGGGGGGGGGGTAAAGGAAGGGGGAACCCCTCCCCCATTAACCCCAGTTTGGAGGAAAGTAAGGCTTTTGAATTTCAAAATGACTGATGATTTCATCCATAGGATATAACTAAAAACGAAAAAAATGTGCACTATACCAACATCATGTCTGTTTACATTTTACTCTAGTTACACTGTAATTAAATTACAATCTGGAGCAGGGGTATGGTAGGTTTCCATCCATCACTGAAGGCAGCATTGTCATGTTATTATGTATTCCCAGGAGTATACTTCCATTCCTCACATAACACACTGGATATGCCATTTCAAATGATCATATTCATAGCTCTGTTTGCATGTTTGAACTGCCTCTCTGAGCCCCAGCTTGGCATGCTTTCATGGGTGCCATTCATATGCACTGGTAGAGAGCAGCTTCTGCCTGACTGTTATCCAAAAGAGAAGAGCTAGAAAAAGAAAAATTAACATAACGCAACGCACCCCCGACATTGTCGAATCCTTTTAAAAGTTCATAACCTTGGCTGCAGAGTGAAGAAAGCCATGAAAAGATCCTTCCTAGTTTGTGCAAGGAATGCTCTTATCCTGCCAAGGATCTGGCTCATTAACTCACCGCTCATCATGTCAAAACTCAGTCCGTTTTATCTGATCTCCACATGTAGACTGAAACGTAGACCAGCACAGATTGTGTTTGCCTGTGCCTTCAACACCAGCCGTGATAGCCAGAGTGGCTGAAAAATTCCTTTAAGTTGAAGTGTCTGTCGCCCCCCTCCAGTCTCCTCATGGTGCCCACTTTGGGATGAATGTGTCTTCTGTGTGCAGGCAGCAGGGGAGACGGAGGCTGCAATGGGTTTGAATTTATAAGATTCATTGCCAAGCCAGGTACTGTCATGACAGCCTCGTGTTTTAGCCTGCTTTAGAAATGTCCTATTTTTAAAAGGGCTTTCTGAATATGTTGAAGTACTGCAAAGGCCAGAAATGGCGGCGAATGAGACAGCGTTTTTATTGTGGCTTTATTCCCACATGAAGCTGTCCACACCAAACACACCATGTTTCTCGAGGGGCGTCTGATCTGCAGGATCTGGGCACTGTGGTCAAATATTTACCCAGATCTTCTTTTTTTTTTAGTTTTAGGTTACAGTAATGGCTCTGTTTTTCCCTTCCACTCTTTGCTTTTCTGTATCTTGATCTAGTTTCTATTTGTAGTCGACCAGTGCCGTGCCCCTGAAGCAGCTCTGAGTAGATGGAAGCTACTTATGGAGTTAATGTCCATAATGTTAATGCAGCATCTCTCTGTCTATCCGCCTACTTATTCCTTCCACCCTCCGTCCACGCCTTGCGGTGTGTTTCTCATTCCCGTCTCCCCCTGCTTCATTGAGGCAATCTCATTCCTGATGTATGTTTGAGAAGAAACGACTGGGCTTATTGGCGAGGAGCTGAGATAGATGTAAGATGTTTCAGTAACATACTCGCACACTCCTCTTTGATCTCCCTCCCTTATGGTGCAGCTGGAGAAGTTCTGCATTTTCTCCTAGGCGCATTAATAATTTGGATGCCTATGTAAAAACTAATATTCACCTCATGCTCACTTAGAGGTGTGCAATCACGTGTCTTGATGGAATTCAATAGTGAGCCCAGGCTTACTTGACTTGGATCTTCTCTCTGGCTTCCATAACACGCTGTAAAACAAGATACTGTCACGAAAGTGCAGGAGTAGCGAACCACAGTGTATATTATTAGATCGATGTAATGGATTTGTTGTCCGGTCAACAAATGGATGGTGTTTTGCACAGGAATATAAGGGATACAGGAAGTCTGTGTTGTGCAGAAGCTCTCCTGTATTTAGGAATCGACCAGTGTTTTTACTAAGTGGGGGTTCCACTGCTTCTATCAGAAGGTCCATTAAGTTAATATGTAGCATACTGTTTCAGCTGGAGAGCGCCGCTGAGCAAATACCATGGGGGCCTTTTTTTTTGGATATTTTGTTGGCGTGCCCACCCACAGCTGTTTTTTTTTTTTTTTGTTTTGTTTTAAATCCATATGCTTGGCTCTTATTAACTCTGCTGTGCCCGGAGGCTGTTTGGCTCCACACTGGTCCTGATTCTCTGAATACTTAGATTCAGAGGGGATGAAAGGAATATAAACACAGGAATGTATAGTGTGGAGTGGAATTTATCTGTTTACGATCAGGTAGCTGTTTTTTTTTTTTTTTTTATCCTGTGGTCGACAACAATCTTCAAAATGAAATTGTACTGTTGGAAATTATTTATACACATTTGAGTGGATTACAATACAGAGCATGGCATGAGATTGGTATCTGTCATGCACAGCTGTTGATGCAATAAACTGTTATACATACATCATATTACATTACATAACAATTTTAAGGAAGATCGATTATTTCTTCCTATAAAACAAAACTCACTATTCTTGTTCTGGGCCCTGTTGTCCTATTATTTATTTATTTTTTATTTATTTTTTTCACCACACCAACTGGTCGCTTTGTTATGGCAGAGTAAGGCTGTGATTCATGATTTTAGTGATTTTGAAGTACAGGTCGTGTAAGTGCTGGGCGATAATTCAATATTACCAGCGATTGAATTGCAGTCATATCGCAATATGATCCCATGTTAGTGTTTAACAAGTTTCTGTTTTAGTTACAAACTAAATGTAAAATGTCAGCAAAGGCTTCTTAATGTAGGCCTATTTACCAGCTGACATATACGCCGAAACAGATACTGCTTCTGGAAAATCGTATTAATATTGTGATATTGATTTCAACGATATAACCCAGCCCTGGTTTGTGGTGTTATATTGGATTGGTTTATATTGTAATGTGTAGCGTCATTTTGTCTTCCCATGCATACTGTGGAAGATGAGATGCATGTAACCCTGTAGAGAAGCAATTTAAGTTATCTTAGACCTATTACTGTATATGGTGAGGCTGTATATGGCCATTATTATAATAATAATGGGCTGTTTCAATGATAGCCAAATCTAGCTGTGCTCAGAGTCGAGCGTGACAACAAAACATAGCGCTGAGCAGAAAAAGAATGATGAATAGAGCTGAATAACAAGATCCGATTCTCTCTTCTGTGTTTGTGCACATCAGGGGGGTTGATTGGTAGCACAAGTCGTGAGACTGGGGGAGGATTTACTAAGGTCTTTCATGACTCTAGTTTCTGGTCATTTATCAGACAATGTTTATTGAGGTTTAGGTGAAGCCTTTTGAACTTCTTTTCCACCCAGTTGGTATGTGCAGTTTGCACTCACTCTGTTGTATAGGGCTCTTCTCCCAGGGGAGGATCTTCTTGCACTCTCAGTGGTTTCAATCACGGCTACCCAATATCTCAGATTTGTGGTCCTTGTCAGTTCTAAATTGATGTGACTCCTCGGTTCTCTGTCCTCCAGCCCATGACCCCAAAACTGATAAAGGTCTGCCATCTTTGACGATCTTGAAGAGGAGCGAGGGAGAAAAGAGCCTCCAGTGAAGATGCATGTCAGGCTCAATTGAAAACATGCAACGCTGTCATAAATGTATGTACGTACTGTGTCTTCAAGTTGAATCAAACATGAGCAAAGATGTCCCATTTGACAGCTACATGATGCCTTCACCCACATCACGTCTTTTCTTTGATGTCAAAAAACGGAGTTAAGGAGCACAAATGAAATGCAACAGAGAGAAGCAAGGTTGCATGAATTGAAAGTGAAAAGACACATTTTCCCTTCTTGTTCTTATTGTCCTCACTACGCTTATTTTTCTTCTGACGTATAAATTAACTGGTGGACCAAAAAGGGGGAAAAAATGCTTAATTTTGGCTTCATTTTAGTTTTTTGCTGGCATTTCTTAAATGTGTTGATTGGAATCATTTTGAAGTTATGGCTCAATTGTTGCCAAAAACAACACTCACTAGCCAGAGGGACAGATCAATGAAAGAACGATGGTTGTGATAGCTTATAAGATGTTGTATTGGCTAATATTTTCCAAGCTGCAGCATTAAATGTTTGGTATGTGTGTGTAGGAAGTGTACCTGCTGTTCTTTGCAGGAAGACTGAATCTCTCCCTTTCTTTGTCCAGACCGGGAAAATAACCACAGTTCATAATGACCACTGCCCTCTGTGGCCCCTGTTGGCCTCTTGTCATCAATACACCCAAATAAACAAGGACTGCGAGGACCGAGCTCTAAGCTTTAAATGCTGATTACTGCACCTAATGACCCATGCACTGTGTGTATGTGCATGTGACAGAGTTCATGCGCGTTGGCTGAGGCTCGTGTTTGTGGTTTTGCTGGCTCTGCTGTTGGACCCTGTGGTTGTGATTGGAGTCAGGCCTTGTAGATCTCTGTCTATTTTTCCTTCTTTCCTGTCGTAGTTGGTCTGTTGCCCCTTGTGGTTGCCAGTATTGTCTGGAGGGGTCTCTGTTGTTTATTGACTTGGTGCCTGCTGGCACAGCTCTGTCTCCTGTCCGGTCTGGGCTGGAGGAGTGGTAAGCCTGCACCCCCGACCCCGCTGCTGACTTTGTTGTGTTATGTTCTGCAAAGTTTTTTCTTTTTTGTTCCGTGGTGTTTCCAATTACTTGCTACCATGCTACAGTGGGATAGTACGCTAGAAGGGCTTTGTAATTTACCAAGGCGTAAAGGTGCTGTAGGTAGGATTGCGAAGATCCAGGACTTAGCCAAAAAATTTGAATATCGACAACTTCTCAGTCCCTCCCCCCTTTCTGCTAAAGCCCAAAACGTTCTTCTAAGCCCCTCCCCCACAAAGGAGAATGAATGCGTGTGTATGAGCAGTGATTGACACGCCGTTAGACACCCCCCCCCCCGGCCCTGATTGGTGCATCTGAACAGGGATTTTTGCAAATCGCACTACAGGCTGTAGGTGGTGCCAGAGGAGCTGGATTTTTATTATTATTACCTGCTTCATGTAGTTCTACTGGAACATAGGGTCAGTTTCAGCAAATATGACAGAAAGTTAGTTTTATAAGTCTTACCTACTGCACCGTAAGTCCTGAAAATCACTTCTAAACATGGCAAAACACAAATGATCCCAACCGAAACCTTTGTTTTTAAATAAATGTCTTTTGAGGGCTCATAATTCAACAGTGAGCAGAGCTGCAACGATTGGTCAATTAATCGATTAGTGAATTGACAGAAAATGAATCGGCAATAATTTTGATAATCTTTTGTTATTTTTTTTAAGCAAAACCGCCAAACATTTACTAGTTCCAGCTTCTCAAACAAATCACAGGAAGCTGACTCTCTTTGGGTTTTGGTCAGACAAAGCAAGACATCTTAAGACATCTCCTTGGGCTATTTGGAATTACAACAGGCATTTTCTTTTGACTGTTTCCATTGGACTATTTTACAGACAAATTTATGAATTGAATAATCAATAATGAAAATAATCATTAGTTGCAGCCCTAGTGGTGAGTTTTAGTAATACAAGCAATACATGTTTAAGATTCAGCTTTACTTATGTCATATTTTACTACATTTAAGTAACCTGTTTTCAAGGTTAAAGCTGGAAATCTTTATTGGTCCAAAATTTTTGGAAAACTTTAATATATTTTAAAAAATATTTAAAAAAGAAAGAAAGACCCCATCTAAAAGTGTCAAACCTGAAGCCAACGCGGAGGGCTCTGGCTAAAGAGCTACAATATTAAAGTCCCTGGTCGCATTGGGCCACGGCCACACGTACCAAAACGATCCTTTTTCCCCCCGTCCTCCCTGGCATCGTTTCAAGAATGTTTGCGTCCAAACGGATCCATTTGTAAATGACTCAACACGCTACTTCATGTTCCAGGCCTGTAGGTGGCGCTGTTTCTGCTACAGAAATTCACAAAAAACGGAGAAGAGGCAGAGCGTGCGCATAAAGCTTTCACGCTGTATACAAACAGACAGTAGTAGTAGTAGTAGTAGTAGTAGTAGTAGAAACCAAACAGCCCTAATAGGCTCAATATCTTCTCCAGCAGGAACACAAGCATGTAGTCCGCTGTTGTTGTTGTTATGAGACGTCGTCGCGGGATAAGAGGTCGAAGGCTAGAGGTCGAGGGGTGTGGTGATGACATCATTGATACGCAAGTATGCGGCTTCGCCGTCTAAACGAAGACGCGAGGACGGCGTTTTCAAATTTTCTCACCCTGGGACCAGGTTTCAAAAAAGTGTGCGTTTACAGGATTCGTTTGGACGATCGGCCAAAGCGATGCAAAACGTGCGTTTACACCAAAAAGCGTTTCCGTGTGGATGGCCCCTTATGGCGTTTTTCCATTACATGGTACCTGCTCGACTCGACTCGCCTTTTTTGGTTTTCCATTATGAAAAAAAGTCCCTGGTACTTGCTAACAGGTACTTTTTTTAGTACCGCCTCCGTCAAGGTTCCAAGTGAGCTGAGCCGATACCAAAAGGTGACATGAAAGCAACAGACGGGGGTGTCCTGAACAAACCCGCCATTTTTAAATAGTTTAGCCAGCTGTTTTTTTTTTGGCTGCCTCCAGCTTCATTTGAAACAAAATGTGTCTTCTGGCTGTGGCAACAACAACACACCTTCGATGTTCTGTGTGTGTGGCGCGTTACGTCGTCACGGCAGTTTACTGCGGCGCCGCTATGACGACCAGCCAAGCCCGCCTCACGCATGAGGCGGTACTAAATCTGCAATGGAAAAAGGAGGACGGGGCACCGCGGCCGAGCCGAGTAGAGCTGGTACTAGCAGTGGAAAAACGCCATTAGTTACATGGAACCAGGTGGTGGAACCGTTCTAGTTTAAGCTATGATAGGTAAAGGCAGGGATCCTTCAGTAATGTGAAATTATTGTCCTCTTATCAGATGCAGTTGCTGACATTTGCTGACTGTCTTTAACCTCAACACCCTGCTGGATCCCTTATCTGCTGTATGATAGTAATAACCTTTGGTTTCATGTTCACTTTTGATGAATACAGATGTTTTTTTGGTTCGCCGCTGCAGATATAACCCACTCCGACAGTTGTAAATCCTTACCCCCCCTGCATGGCAGGTGTGAGGCCCTGGTGAGGCAGGCTTGCCTTCAGAGTGAAACAAAATCCCTGTTTTATTCCCACGCCGGTGCCAAAAGCATGCACAGTGCTGCCACTGCATTCAAATGCATCTGATCGAAACGTGCAGGAATGCCTAATTTGGAGGTGGGGTAGAAAGGAGGGCAGGAGAGGAGAATGGCGTCTGGCATGCCATTGCATAATCCAAGCAGCCATTAACTCTTTGTGTCCCGAGGTTGAATGAACTCCTCATAGCAACGGGCCACAGGCAGAGTGACATCAGGCAGCTCTCAATCAGTCCTCAGCTCCTCCCCACCACACCAGTAGGTTTAAACAGGCTGAAAAGGCCACTGGTGTTTAATGGGAAGGGCCTTCAACTGTGTTTGATCTTCTAATGAATGGGGGTCAGCTGCCTACAACTGACCCTGCAGAGGGCCAAGTTGTTGTTTGGAGAGAATGCATTTACCTTCAGTAGTTTGCATGTCCTGGTATCAGTGCTTATTTACTGTATCATTCAGTTTACCTGTTCTCTGTTGTGTTTGGCGGTGCTCCTTATGCTGCATTCGTCTTTCCGCTGTGGGCTGCAGCAGAGCTTAAAATGCCAGATCTGTCTCCATAGCAGACTGTACTGTGTTAAACGCCCGGTGCTGGTACCTGACTGTACCTGCGGAGCTTGGATTTGCTCTGTACGATGGAGCCATCATAATGTATGACTTAAGCTGGTGGCTTTATCAGCTCTTGGCGCGCGGAGCCTGTGAATGTTTTAGAGCTTTCCGGTTCCTTTGAATCCAAGCTCATACATTTTGGAGGATCAGTATCTTTTCAGTTGTTCTCACAACAAATAATTTCCTAAAGGTTTTCCTTTTAAATTGTCCCAGAAAGAAATGTGGGGATGAAGAAAACTCATTTTGCCGGATGGTTCAATTGGAGGTTTCTTTGTGTTTTGCAGCTTGAAGAAAATGTTGACTTCCTGTATAATGGGGATGGCTGATACTGCCTGCATGCAATCTTGATCAGTCAGGATCAAGTATGTCTGTGCGAGCTAAAAACACTGTACACAAAAGATTGTACAAAATGTCACCGTATTTAATTAGTTTAATTAATTAGTTTTCTAATTTAGGGTTAATATATGAAATATTTGGTCAAGCTACTTAGGTGTGTGTATATGTGGGTGTATATAATATTTTCTTCTTATCAAACTCCATTGTCTGCTGTGCTGGCAATATCTCAATGAGATATAAAGTAGAAGACTACTTAACTGGAGGAATAAGACAAATGCCAACTAACAAAATGGGCCCACAACTTGAATATAAATCTCCAACATTACTTTTTTTTAGTGGCCAAGCACCCCATGGTCCCAGAATGTAATTCATTCATTTGTTCATTCATTGCTTCATTCATTCACAGTTTCTGCTCTCTAGACACATTAAACCCCAGCACTTTGCAGTACTGCTGAGCTGTTTGGGTTGTTCAGTGTGTATGACACAATGTACTAAAATGTGTAATAGTGGATTTATCATTGTTCCTTCCTCTGTTATTGTCTGTTTTTCAGAATTGATTGAATCTTTTTTGCAGTTTGCTTTGTTTTCGGCTTGGATTTATTTATTCGCTACATACTCAATCGTTCAGTGAAACCTCTGCTGACCCGAGATCTGTTACCCAACCACGTTTGACGATTATACATTTTTCCGCTTCTGCAGCCAGTACACCCATCCGCATTAGCACATTATGGTCAGCATTGTTCTGTATTAGTAGACAGTAATTACCAGAGCAGAGAGGGAAGCTCATTACACAGCCAGCATTGTTATTTTCTGTGGTTTTAATTATGTTGAGTAACCTCACCAGCCTCCACAGCTTCATCTCGTTTCCTCTCCGCTGCTGCTGTACTCGCACTCTGTTTCACCTTCCTCTGCTCCGTTTCACTCAGTTTGTTACAGTTTCAAAAGCTATGCCAACTACTGAATCCCTTTAACCCCCCCATCCTCCTTTCTGCTGTCCTCTAACTGAACCTCCTTCTGAGTCTGCGTTGAAGCCAGACTTCAGTGTTTTCTTAATCACTTCTGACAGAGGGATGGCACAGCAGAGGCAGACTGAGTAGGTTTGCTGCATGAGGACGTTTTGTTTAAACTGCACCTCTTGGCTCACAGTTGTGGGGGTAGGGGTGGATGATTCTGCATCGATTCAGTGACAGACCATAATCTATTATTGCCTACTGATGTTCAGATTTTCTGGTCACTCATTTTTTTTGTGTGCTTTTTGTCTGCTGTGTTCAGACTGCGCTACATTCAGGAAGTGTCTTTTTTAAGAGCAGATACAATAAAAAGGAGAGTTCGTATACTGTATATCTTTTTGATTTTTTTTGGGGGGGCTTTTCCGCCTTTAATTGATAGGACAGCTAGGTGACAAAGGGGGGAGAGAGAGGGGGAAGACATGCAGGAAATCGTCACAGGTCGGACTCGAACCCTGGACCTCTGCGTCGAGGCATAAACCTCCTAAGTATATGTGCGCCTGCTCTACCCACTGAACCAACCCAGCCACGAGTTCATATATATCTGACTGCTTGAATTTGTTGATGAAAACCATGTGTAGCAATATACAGTATAATAATATTGAAGAGGTGAAGCTTTGTGATGCATCGGGATATTGAATCGGATCGAATCGTTGACAGGATAATCGTAATCGCATCGTGAGACCAGTGAAGATTCACACGCCTACTGTGGGGACGTTGTTGGTTCTCTACTCAGTGTCAGGGCTCCGGCTTGTGACATGTGCCTATTTGTGACCAAAATGCCTCCAAAGGTTGTTTCTTTATGTTTTTATAGCTAGGTTTCCTGTCAGGAGAAAATGGGTTGGTTGGTTTGTTTGTTTTTACCAGTGCATAAGAGGTCACAGGTTAGTCCTGCAACATCTGCTATGGGAAGGTGCTTCCTGTTTGCCTGGCATTATTCCCTCCATCCTTCCACAATGTAGCTTCTGTTGTGGAGACCGATATGAGGTATGGGGCTGCTCATACAGATTTCATTTTGTGTGTGTACAGTAGACTTGATCGAAACGACCCTGGCTGTTCTCTTCTTGGTTTCCATTGAGGATTTTAGTGCTGCACGGTCTAAAAGCTGTTTTTAAAAAGATTTTCCACTCCGCCAAGGATAAATGTCTTGAGGGGGCAAACTTCGTTGTTTTTTTAAGGGATTTTCTTTTTTTTTAAAACATGAAAATGGCCCAGTATAAAGATATATGAATATCTGCACAGGCTGGAAAACACAGACCGGCAAGTTGGATAAAAGTTTCTTTAAATAAATTACTGGTAGCTTACTACTTTTTGACTTTATGATGACACTTGGATGCATTGCTTATATATTGTCTATGCCTGCAGTCTACCCTGTTGAATTACAAACTTGCTAAATTTTAATGACCGAACACATTTTAAGATACCTTTTGTACCAGTTTCTGCATGAAATTACAGTGGCGACTACCCACCTCGCCTGAAATAAATGTCTGACCCAACAGTCCACAACAAGTATTTGGCATTTTGCTTAAAAGAAATTACTTGCATGTTAATGTGATGATCAAAATAGTTGCATATCAAAATGTCGTGTAGTGACAAATTTCATTAAAAAAAAATTTACACTGATTATTGTTGCCAGTATGAATTATTCCTGGCAGGTATGAAATGGAAGGTGGGTGATATGAAATGTACAGCCTCAGTCAACAATATCAGCATTTCACTCAAAACCCCCCACATTGGCCGATCCCCACAGAGGACAAACACACCAAATAATACAAAAATGATACACAGCACTACAATGGGCTGCTCTGTGCAGGTGCCGCCAGCTACCACAGCATTGTTGATTGGGGAGCACAGGGCCGTGTTTCCTGCCCTTATCTGCTGAGGTGACAACAGATAGAAATGCCCGTGTTGTGTCTGACAATTGACAGTGGTCCCCTGCTCCCCCCTCCTGTGCCAGAGGAAGCAGATATTTTGTTGTGGTTGTTTCCTCCTGGCGTTGCGTCAGAGCGGATGAGGATTTCCACAGCGTCCTCCCTGTTCCACGCTACAGCTTTCACCGCTGCTTTGTGTCCTCATCTAGGTCAGGACCCAGACAGAGGGCCACTGTCCTGTCTTTCTTCACTGTGAACCATGGAGCCGGGGGGGTGTGTTTGTGTGTGTGTGTGTGTGTGGTCAGGATGGAGGGCAAAGGCTGCGGTCTCCCTGAGGGTCTGGACAACAGCCTTGGCAAAAGAAGGCAGACAGCTGTTTGGCTGTTGACTTCCTGTGGTGCAGATGGTGGAGGGTGGATGCACCGGGCTTTCACTGCCTCTGGAATTTTAAAAATATGTAAAGCGGACTGAGGCCATGTGCATGTGTTAGTTTGATATACACATGCAGCTTGTGCACCTGTGGGTACATATCTGTCTGTATTTCATGTTATAGTGAGTGCTGTATTGCTCCTGGGATGCACCATCATTGATTGGACTCTGTAGGAAACCAGACAACAAAGTAGACCTGATGCTTTATATACGGTATGTGTTGAGTCGGGCCAGCGTAGCTTTCTGTGCAACCACAGACCCATGCATTTTGCAGTTTCTTAAATTAGACACTTCTTTTTGCTCCTTTTTTTTTAATTCATTCTTCTTTCTGTTTCTCATTTTTACGCACGTCTGGTGATGCGTCTTCATCCTGGGATAACATTTTAAGTGAGTCCATTGCCGCATGAAAAACTGCAAAGCCTGTGATGCTGCCTGTAACACATGAGAAGATGAGATGGACCAAACTTTTTCTGTGTCTCGGCTTTCTCTGTCTTTTGGTACAATACTCTCTGCCATTATGCAGAGATGGACCTGTGTATTTCTGAAAGTTGCGTTTTTGCACCATGACTTCACCGGGGCTCTTTCATCTCTCCGTGGATGGTTTCCAGGCAGACGTCTTACTCTGCCTTTGTGTGTGCCCTCCCGTCCTGTCATTTCGGAGGGAGCAAAGAAAAGGTTGCAGTGAAAGCTACACCCGTGCCTTCCCTACAACCTCACAGGTCCATCTTAAAATGAGGTCAGATGACACACGAGCTCCGGGTGCATCTCTCTCTCTCTCTCTCTCTCTCTCTCTCTCTCTCTCTCTCTCTCTCTCTCTCTTGCTCTCGCTTCCTCACTCTCCTTTTCTATTCCTCCCTCACACTCTTTGAACATTCACATCGACTGTGGCGTGCTTTGATGGGAGAAAACTCCTGTCCACCTCTGGAACAGAAGGTGCCTTACCCTCTGGTGAAAGAAAGGGTAGAGGAACCCTCCTGTCTTCTTTTAAAAATATGTCATGTTCGAATCGTGTCGGTGTCAAGTGACAATCGAATACTCCTCGCAGCTTTCCTCAAATGCACAACAAAAACGGAAGGTGCATCAAATGGTAGCTGTAATTTTTCCCTCATAGAAATATCGCAGATTCACAACTATAGGATTACTACTTCACCTTATCAGAAAAGCAATTCTACAGATTTAAAGCCAGCCGGGGCTGAACATGACAACTCTTCGGCGGAAAGAAGGCTGCCATGAATTAAACACTATTCATAGAGACCGTCACAAATGTTTCTCATCTCTTACAAGAGAAAGATTTGCATGTCCTGCAGCTTTTCCTCCCCCACTCTCTCTTTGTTTGATATTTTTTTTTTGTCTGGCTCTGTAACTCTTACTTAGTTAAACTCTGTGGCTCTTCAAAAGGCATTAAACATTAGCAAGTTCCCCAGTGCAAGGAAGCGGAGAGAGACGTTCACAGAATATGCTGAGTGTATTAAAGACCCGAGTCTCCCAGAGCTGTTGGCCCCAGCACCCCCGTTTCCCTCAGTAAACACTCACATTCACAAACTTACACACACATTAGTTTTTAAAAATTTTTATTTTAGAAACGTGTTACTTTGAGGTTGCCGTTTGGGATTCTCTCAAGTCCTTTCCTCAGGTCATTACTTTGTGTCTTATTTCTGGTAAATGTTTGGTTTACTTTGGAAATGTGACTATATTACGCACATGTTTATGGAAGAAGTAACCCGTGCACTTGGGCTTTGTTTTTACCCTTTGTGAGACAGCATCTGGCTTACTGTGAACAACTTTAAAATGCCCCAGACAGCATCGTCATGACGCCTAAGATTGTCTAAATTATGTTCTGAACGGCTGGGAGGCAGATAAAGGCACACACATTAACTTGAAGGCAGGAAGCGTTGCTTTTTACATCCAAGGAGTTTTAACTTGGGAGAGAATGTTTTTTATATTTCCCAAAGTAACTAGAAAACCTGAACATGACTTTCCATCCACAAGTCGGACATGAGCTGCCTCCTGCTTTTCATTTCACAGCTGGAAATCAGATGAGTGAAAGGTTTGGCTGCAGATTGTATATCAAAGTAACTTTTAGGGCAGCGTGCTCTTGGTGGGTGAGTCCATAAAATTGGACAGTGGTTTAATGTGCTTCTAAAAAGGTCCTGATGAAGACCTTAAATTCAGCAGGCATTTTGGCAGCTGGAGGACATCAGACTGAGGAGAGGTTAGAGGTTCAGAGAGGAGCTAAGGACACACACACACACACACACACACACACACACACACACACACACACCTGATCAGGTTTCATTGCAGATGGACTTTAACAAGCATTAACCTGATTCTAAGTGAGGAAGAGACACCGGGTTTAAGCCACTACAGATGGAAGTGTGAGCTCTTAAGCAGAACTATGTCAGCTTTAAAACTGTAAGGAATGATTAAAGGTCAGGGGCACACCAAAGACTGCTTCCTTGAAGGTTGAAGTTTTGACAATAGGTACTCGAATAGACATTTTACAGATTTTCTACAAAGAAAAATATGATGCAGTAACTCCTTCCAGAGGAAAATTGGACTGGCTTTGGTCAAGGGGAACACCTTTCAATTGGCACAGGACTTCGAGGTCATCAAGCAAAACAATGACCACTAAAACTGTGGTGGAGCTAATTCCGTCCCTGACGACATGCATGTGTAAAAGAGACTGTGAGCGTTTGGGAAGAAACTGAAAAAGACCCCTCCCAGTCACCTTGTTGTCCAGGGAGGTGAAGCCCCCGAAATGCTCCTTCTGGCATTCACCAACTTGATCCTGTGAATCTGATCTGATTTCCTCTGTGCGTCAGACTTTAGTGCTTTGTGGTTGTTGCTGGATCATAAATTGTAGTAGTAATTTGTTTATTTTACAAGGGACTTCATGAGTTTGTTTGCTTGTCTTATAATTAAAAAAAAAAGCTACTGCTATATATTATAGCAGCTCAACTTTGAACAATACAAATGTTCCTGTAACTCCCTTCAGTTTTTACTAAGCATGCCTTAAACCTGCACAAGTCACCATTCATATAGAAATTGCGTGCGGAGTCCTGCTAATACTACTTTGGCTTTCCAGAGTATTAGGCCAAGGCTTGTGTGTTTCACTTGTTTATGAAGAACATGGATTTGCGGTTAGTTTAAATCAGATGCTAAGATTAACCCTGTTTTTCAGATTTTTCAATTTGATTATTGTAGTAATTGTAAACTGACACTCGGTCATATTGTTTATAGTTTGTTGACAGCTAAATGTAGTGGTGACATATTCCCATTTTTACAGTTTTTATGAGCCGAAGATGATTAACTGCCCATGTAGTGATTCAGTCTTCAACATGACTTCTGTATATAACAGAAAACACTGTACAGGATCTTGTGGTGTGTCTGATGTCTCCTTAAGGTCTGTTTTTATGAATGAGGGCTGCTTTTAGGTGGCTAGTTCCTGAGGTTACACTGAGCCGTGCGGCGAGATGATTCCTCTGGAAGCTGTGCAGAGGAGAACAAGTGGTTCTTGTTAAATGTGAGCCGGAGAGAACATAGCTGTAATTGAATGTGAAACCATATGCTTCTTATTTGGTGAAAATGCTTTTTTGCTTTAGATCTTGTTAAATGTAGTGTTGCCAGACTACTCAGTGCATGCCATAAACAATGATCCATTTTCAGTGTTTTATGATGGAATATTACTGTATGACGAAGACCAGTTCCCAAAGAAGCTTCAAGCAATTAGATTTTTTCAGTTTATAAATGAAACCTCTGTTTTTTTTTTTCTTTCTTCTAGGCTCTGTTCTTTTCTACTCCGTTCAGTGAGAGCATTTCTACATGCTGTAGGAATGATAAATGAGTGAATCCTGGGGGAAATTCTGCACTAATGATTTTCATGTGATTTTTGGCACATGGTCTAAGCTAATCAATCAGCTGCAGTTTAACATTGTTATCGCCCTTTGAGAGACCGCAAGAGCATCTCCGACTGTTTGCCACTTCTCGGCTCTCTAAAAGACAGTACATTGCTCGTAATGCCTTTTCCTTTTAACTGGGTTAACGCGCATAGCGACGCCGATGAGCAGGTGGCTGCATGAATCTGAAATATAGGTTGACTGAAGGTATGTGAGGAGACAGAGCTGAAGTCTGTTTCTTTTGGACACATTCCAACAGAACTATGCTAATGCAGATGAAATAACGGCGCTCTGCCGCTTCGCTCTGCAAAATAAACAAAAAAACATCTTATACCTTTTTGGACCAGCCTGTGGATTTTTTAACCCCCCCGTTACATTTAATGTTTGCTTTAGCTTGTAAGTTGTTGGTTGAGTGAAGCGTGTTTCAAGAGGTTTGCACTTTACATGCCACAGGGAAGAGGTGGGTAGTGGTAAAAGAATATATTTGCTACTGCAGACAGCAGAGTATTAAGTTCCAGAGCTCTGATATTTTTCTTCATTTAAGCTTTAAGTGGCAGGCTTGTCAGAAAGGTATTTTCATGGATTCATAGCAGTTCAGGGAAGCTGGGCGTGCCGTCAGACTTTCAAGAGTGAAGTTCAGTTGCTGGGATCAGTGGCTCTTTGTTACTGCATGTTAGAAAACGGCTATTCTGCCCCTCAGTTGAAAGCCCCAGTCTTTGTAGTCATAAGCCTGACCCTGGTGTTAAACGTGTCGGACAGAGCTGGAGCTTTATGATCAAAGGTCGAGACACGTGTTTTAACCTCAGGTCCTGAAACACTGGGCCTTCTGTATTACATGACCTCTCACCTTTTAAACAAGGTAAATCTGCTCCTTACAGGGTCATTATCTGATTATCCCCACCATGTAATTTCACACAGGAAACTCCATCTTAACCAGCTGCAGCCATGTTGTGTATTTAACAAGGTCTTAAATCCTGACAAATTGTCACTTTTCTCTAAACAGCCTCAGCTGCTCTGCATTGTCTGTTTACTCAGACAAAAGCTGGACTGTTGCAATGTTGATAACTCTCAGAATGTAAATTCTTGTGTTCTTTGTATTACGAGGCAAAAGTGCCCTCAGAAAATACAGTTTATCCAAACTTTAGTAAACGAACACTGTGCTAACGCAGTGGCTATCAATGGCTCCTCGACCCCTCTCTTTCTGTTTGTGTGAAACTCAAACAAAGTCTGCGTCACCTTGCATACCTTCACACAGTGTAATAGATTTTTTTTTTGTCCACACTGTCAACAAAATGCATCATTCTCAAGGCAACGCAGACAGAGCAGAGGTAATTTAGATGGCATCTGCTCATTGTGCAATCGTGCACAGAAACGGTAAAGCTTCGGCTAGCTTGATCCCCTGACAATCCGCGAGTCTCACACTGTCGAAAGGCAACTTCGCCGGGCAGCTTTTCAGGGCAGAGGTGTGAGACAGGGAGCAGGCAGAAAAACAGGTTCTTGGTGATAAATGGCAGGCCCGGTTTGGAAAGTGTCTCCTTTCTGACAGAGGATCGGGCTTTGTCTTGAAATGTGAGCTGCCTCTCTGCAGCCACAGCCAGCTTCTCAGGGGCTTTCAGCAGTGCAGAAACAGAGGGGCGGAGGGATGTGACAAAGCTTTATGTTACAGGGGGATGCCTCAGGGTGACATGGAGGGATAAAAAGTTTTGAGTAGCTGTTGCTGTCTGTTAAAGGAGATTACTATGTAATTAGAGCTATGGTCAAGGATATACCAATCAGTGTACTTCAACCTGAAGTGATGTCTATCAATGTCCAGTGCTCAAACACGTGATAATATCAAGAGACATAAATCACAAACTCCCTCCTATATAGGCCTAAACATGTAGCTTATATTATAAAACCACCTGTTTGATCTCTCACTTTAATAACAGTTTCAGAAAGCCTATTGTGCTGCGTTTGTTGGTGTGGGTTTAGGGTCAGTGATTACCAGCGACCAACTGTACTCTGAGCTTTAATGTGGGACATTTTGAATGTAGAGTTGATATACTTATTTTAAGCTCAGATTTTAAGCCTAGTTTAATTTGTCACTTTCACAGATACAACAGCTGTTGAGCTTGAACAGAGCCGTTTTCGCTTGAATTTATGGCTAATTTAGTTTCCTTTGGTGTCTGTAAAACACAGCAGCCGTTCTGTGTGTCCCCTTTAGGAATAAGCTTGACTATTCCAAAGACATGACACAGATTAAAGAGCAAGAAAGATTTCCCTTTCTTCCTTCAAACAGTTACTATATGTTATGAAAAACTGGAAATTCCAGGGGCATAAGAGCCTCATATTTCAGTCCGGAAATGTACTCGCAGCCCCCTTTTAAAGACTTAATGCTTGGAGCACAAGTAGTCCATTAGTACTAGCAGGCGGGATATGTCAAAGCTAACATTTATAATGAGATCCCTCTGCTGTAGGTCTCTCTGTATTCTTGTTTAAATAAATTGTGCTGCCAAGGAAACGCTGACTTTGCGTGTCCTGGGATCTCATGTTCCTGGTGTCCTCAGGTGTAATGTGTATTTGGGTTTATCTCTACGTTTGTGTGTAGGTGAGATGGGTTATGCCAGGTGGTAAATTGAAGTGGAGATTTCCCTGCAGCAGGAGCTTGGGTCCCCAGCGTTACTTTTCACGGGTCACAGATCTCACCTTAGTGCGTCCCTCTGGCACAGTAGTACAAGCCCTGCTGTGCCCACAGCTGCAGTCGGTTCTAAAACACCTCCTTCTAAATTGACCAAACAGGGAAATGGAGTGCTCCAGATCTTGTTTCGTTGGAAGAAAGCCTGAAGGAGTAGTGTGTAATGGCAGGTGATGGATGCAGTCCATCTAATCTGCTCCCCGCGTGTCATTGATGGATATGGATGGCGATTGAGGAGAGCGTGTAGGTCCATTACCGTCCGTCGTGTCTGGGTGCCTGGACTCATGCCTTTAGTGATCCCCGCCTGCACATGCATGCAATGCATAGAATAGCTCTTGTTTGGTTTCACTGTGACCATGCATGTGCTAAATACATGACGATTTAGTGTTAAGTCTTTGGAGATGCTTGCCGAGGGCAAGTGTGACTCACAGGACTCAATGAGTTTTTAATGCCTTTTTTCCGAAACCACAACTTTTTTTTGTCATAGTTAAGAGCACTCTAAATGTTTACCTCCTGCATTTCAACTAAACACAGACAGAATGAAGAAACACTTATCCTGTGGCTGATACAGCTTGGGGGGGGGATGTCTGGGAGAGTCAGACAATGTGTATCAGGCATTCCTGCTGGTGGGAGTGTGGTTTCCTGGGCTTGTTAATATTAGGTCAGAAGAATACACAGTCTGAGCCATCAGTCGTAGAAAGCTTTGATCAGCCAATGAGACCAAAAGGGAGTCAGCAAGAGTCCTCGAGCTCTCCAGTGGACCTTGACTCGCCTGGGCTTTTAGTGGATAAACCTCGAGGGCAGTAACAGAATGGGATCTTGCAGGACTGAACACAAAGGTGGCAGGATAAGTATATGAAATTTCATATATTAAAATATGAGATACCGTTTTGCCGTGCATGAAAATGCATGGTCTTCCACTAAACCGTCTGCTCTTTCTTCCTGTGGGGGCATTAGTAATTAAATGGAAAAAAAGTCAACACATTGATCATTGATTATAAATTAACAGACAGATAACAATTTGGGTGATTGACTAACCATTAAGGTACTTATCCAGCAAAAATCAGCTGGTTCCTTTTTAACAAATATAGGGGTTTAAAATGAACATGTTTAGGTTATTCTCAGATAAAAACGGCAATCTGAAGATGTCATCTTGAGTTCTGGGAGCTTATGATGGCGATTGGTTTTTGACATTTCGTATTACTTTGTTAATTCATAATGAATAATTAGTTGTAGTTAGTTAGGTTTATTTGTTATACTGGTGTTTTAACAAGACTATACAGTATACATATTAACCAAGGTACAAAGCTGCTTTACATAGTGATTATTGACATCTCGCATTAGGTATAACCTAGTTATTGTAGCAAAGAGTTAAGAGGATGTGTATTGCCTAGCCTCTACATAATCAGTGAAGGGTTGCTGAATGACTGTACAAAGGCCTTCTAAAGTATTAATACTTTGACATTGATACTTTTTCGATACCATGTGTTTTAAACGATGCAGTCTCCATTCAATAGTATTGAAAGTACTGAATCCAAGAGAAGAACAGATCTGTGCTTATATTTTCAACCAAAAGCTGCATAGATGAAACAATGGGGAAGAAAATGAACT